>NC_143026.1:68885000-69185000 GCF_057628025.1 Oncorhynchus mykiss | reverse complement strand
CGTAGTCGCACCAACGGCAACTCCTCTACACCTACCTGAACACTCCTCTGACCACCCCTTAAGAGCCCCCTGTCGCCAGGAAATCACCGGATTGTGTTGAGCTAACCAGGGAACCCCCAACACCACTGGAAACGCAGGTGAATCTATAAGGAACAGACTAATCTGCTCCTTATGATCCCCCTGCGTTACCATGTCCAGTGGCACCGTAGCCTCCCTAATCACTCCTGACCCTAATGGTCGGCTATCTAAGGAGTGCACGGGGAAGGGTTGGTCTAACGACACCAGGGGAATCCCTAGCCTTAACGCAAGCCCACGATCCATGAAATTCCCAGCTGCGCCTGAATCGACTAGCGCCTTATGCTGTAGAGAGGGAAAAAACCCAGGGAAAGAAGTCAATACATACACATGACCGACAGGAGGCTCTGGGTGAGTCTGGTGCTTACTCACCTGGGGTGATCGAGCAGTGCTCCGCCTGCCATCCCGACTCCCAGACGAGTTCCTCCAGCACCGGTCTGACGTGTGCCCTCGTCGACCACAACTGGTGCAGGAGGACACTCCTCCTCCGGTCCCCCTCGAAGCTGCCCCTCCTAATTCCATAGGGATAGGGGCAGGAGGGCTGGGAAGTGGAAACGACAGGGCCTGATCCGAACGCCCGCGGGCAGCCAGCAGATTGTCGAGACGGATAGCCAAGTCAATGAGCTCATCCAGTGTGCAGGTGGTGTCCCGACATGCCAGCTCCCTGCGGACGTCCTCCCTGAGACTGCATCTGAAATGATCGACCAAGGCCCTGTCGTTCCATCCTGCTCCTGCGGCCAAGGTCCTGAACTCCAGAGCGAAGTCCTGTGCGCTCCTCGTCTCCTGCCGCAGGTGGAACAGCCGTTCACCCGCCGCCCGACCCTCTGGTGGATGGTCAAAAACAGCTCGGAATCGGCGGGTGAACTCTGGGTAATTATCCCTCGCCGAGTCCGGACCATTCCACACTGCGTTGGCCCACTCGAGGGCTCGCCCAGTCAAGCAGGAGACGAGGGCGCTCACACTCTCCTCTCCAGAGGGAGCAGGACGCACGGTAGCCAGGTATAGTTCCAGTTGAAGGAGGAAACCCTGGCACCCAGCCGCCGTTCCGTCATACCCCCGTGGGAGTGTCAACCGAAGAGCCCCGGAGCCCGATGTGGTCGCAGGAACAGGAGGTGCTGGAGAAGGGGGTGCTAGCGATGATGTGGGAAGACCACTCCTCTCCCATCGATCCATCCTCTCCATCATTTGGTCCATGGCAGAACCAATCCGATGAAGCACGCTGGTGTGGTGGAGGACTCTCTCCTCCATCGATGGGAGAGGAGACGCGGCTGCTCCTGCTGATTCCATGGGTGGTGCGGGATTCTGTCACGTAATATCAAGGTGGGTGGAATCAGGCGCAGAGAGCAGGTTACAGTGAGTCGATAGTTATTTATTCTCCGAAAACCAAACACGGTCAACCCAAATATGCAGGGTGAAATAATCCAACACAGGATCAAAATATTATCGGAGAAAATAACACACACGTATTAACCCAAAATACATGAATCCAAAACAATCCCGCACAAAACAAGGGCGGGACAACCTACTACATATAAGGACGTTAATTAAACTAAAATACACACAGGTGAAACTAATAAGACAAAACCAACAGACAAACGAAAAAGGGATCGGTGGTGGCTAGTAGGACGGTGACGACGACCGCCGAGCACCGCCCGAACAGGCAGGAGAGCCAACCTCGGCGGAAGTCGTGACAATCTCACTGGTCATCCCCAAAGCCAACACCTATTTGGCCACCTTTCCTTCCAGTTCTCTGCTGCCAATGACTGGAACGAATTGCAAAAATCACTGAAGTATATCTCCCTCACTAACTTTAAACATCAGCTATCTGTGCAGCTAACCGATCGCTGCATCTGTACACAGACCATCTGTTAATAGCCCATCCAATCTACCTACCTCATCCCCATATAGTTTTTATTTACTTTTTTGCTCTTTTGCACGCCAGTATTTCTACTTGCACATCATCATCTACACATCTATCACTCCAGTGTTAATTTGCTCAATTGTAATTACATCACTACTATGGTCTATCTATGCCTTACCTCCTCACGCCATTTGCACACACTGTATATAGACTTTTTTTCTATTGTGGAATTGACTGTATGTTTGTTAATTCCATATGTAACTCTGCTGTTGTTTCTCTTGCACTGCTTTGCTTTATCTTGGCCAGCTCACAGTTGTAAATGAGAACTTGTTCTCAACTGGCCTACCTGGTTAAATAAAGATTAAATAAAAAATTTAAAAATTAAAACATAAAAGTTACACGGTTGAGTCTCATCACGGACAACTTCAGCATTTGAGCGACTTTGAAACTACTTACTACTTTTTAGCTACTACTTAGCATGTTAGCTAACCCTTCCCCTAGCCTTAACCCTTTAACCTAACTCCTAACCTTAACCCCCAACCCCTGTCCTAGCTAACATAAGCATCCTAGCTAACGTTAGTGTTAGCCACCTAACTAAAGTTAGCCACAACAAATTGGAATTTGTAACATATCATAAGTTTAGCAAATTTCTAACATATTGTACGAATTGCAATTCAGAAAATATTGTACGAATTGCAATTCGTAACATATCATACAAATTGTAATTTGCACAATACCATAAGAAAACGCTAATGGAAATCCACAAATTAATACATACCATACAAAATGAAACATATCATACTATACTGAACAAAAATGTACAGTGCATTCGGAAAGTATTCAGACTTTTTCCACATTCTGTTACGTAACAGCCTTACTCTAAAATGTATTAAATAGTCCCCCCCCCCCCCCCCCCCCCCCATTTATAACTAAAATCACAATTACAAAAGTATTCAGACACTTTACTCAGTACTTTGTAGAAGCACCTTTGGCAGCGATTACCACCTCAAGTCTGGGTATGAGGCAACATGCTTGTTTGTGTCGCACTGCTTTGCTTTATCTTGGCCAGGTCGCAGTTGTAAATGAGAACTTGTTCTCAACTGGCCTACCTGGTTAACTAAAGGTGAAATACATTTTTAAAAACTGTATTTGGGGAGCTCGGGTTCAAGTCCGGGATCTTGCTGGGCCACACAAGGACATTCAAAGACTTGTCCCGAAAGCCAATCCTGTGTTGTATTGGCTGTGTGCTTCGGGTCATTGTCCTTTTTGGAAGGTGAACCTTCGCCCCAGTCTGAGGTCCTGATCGCTCTGGAGCAGGTTTTCATCAAGGATCTCTCTGTACTTTGCTCCGTTCACCCAAACATGCTGAATGGGTGACATGTCTGTTTTGTATGCAGGCCATGGAAGAACTGGGGCATTTTCAGCTTCCAGGAATTGTATACAGATCCTTGCAACATGGGTCTGTGGATTATCATGCTGAAACATGAGGTGATGGCGGTAGATGAATGGCACAACACCGGACCTCAGGATCTCGTCACGGAATCTCTGTGCATTCCAGTTGCCATGGATAAAATGCAATTGTGTTCAATGTCCGTAGCTTATGCCTGCCCATACCATAACCCCACCGCCACCACGGGGCACTCTGTTCATAACATTGACATCAACAAACCTCTCGCCCATACGACGCTATACACGTGGTCTGCGGTTGTGAAGCTGGTTAAGCGTACTTCAAAATTCTTTAAACCAACGTTGGAGGCGGCTTATGTTAGAGAAATTAACATGAAATGATCTGTCAACAGCTCTGGTAAACATTCCTGCAGTCAGCATAACAATTGCACGCTCCCTCAAAGAGAAATAAGCTTTTTGTGCATGTGGAACATTTCTGGGACCTTTTATTTTAGCTCATGAAACATGGGACCAACACTTCACATGTGTTTGTATTTTTGTTCAGTGTAGTTAGTGTCCCAGATTTGCATTTATTATGTTACTTCTACCACGTGAGTCCAGGTTGCATCCTGCCAAGAGGCAACACATTTATTCCCTTTCTATCAAATTAGTTAGGAGAAAAACATCCTAGAGTTGAGCAGAGACCCCGGTCTGACATAGCTTTTCAAAGAGATAAGATCTGAGTCAGAATAAAAGCGAGGGGAAAGGCCAATCCCTCACAGTCATCTTGCTGCGATTAACATCAGGATAATTATAAGTTGTATAGCTGGGGGAAATTGGTTCTACCTAAGGGGCCAGCGTTAACAGTACTAAGTGTCTTGTCCATTTGGATTTTAATTGCCAATACTGAGTGTTTCTTTTTTTCCACACAGACATTCCGAGCCTCTTCAAATTTTGGACCACTCAAGTAAAGTGATACATTTTCAAACTGTAATTCTTCTCTGGGATTTATTGCCCCCCCCCCCCCCCACCCCCTTCCATTCGTGCGTGTGTAACGTAGAAAGGAGCGCACATGTAATGAGCTTGGGAACTGGTTTTGGTTGTTTTTTGAGAAGTAGGGAAGAGGAGACGATCATGACAGGCTTACTGTGCACACAAGCTACACGTCCGCTGGAGTTTTCCAGCATCTCCACTAATCTGATGAAACAATGTGGTGAGGTCTACATACTGGCTCTGTTAGGGGGGGCTTCCATGGCACCATTTCAGGGGTGAAAGGTCATTAAAAAACCATGGAACTGTCATGCTTCATTACTACCTACAATGCAGAGGAGTGCGGGATTAAAAATAAAAATCTAAGTTGCTACTCTAGTTTTGACCCATTATAAAAGACAGTACCCCAAATTGTAAATATACACTTTACAAAGCTACATTAAGGCTGCTGGATAGATTGAGGGACATTATAAAACTTTGTTTACGTTCTATGTAGCTTTCATATTATGCTTATTTGTTGCTCATAAATGTGTTTTATTTCATTAACAGTAACATTAAAGAGCGACTGAAAGCGCCGATACGTCATGTGTCTGTTGTTCATGAATGAAAACAAGGTTTCAGCAAGTCACTTTACAAATGACCTCTACTAACCTTGACCCCGCACGTTGACTCAGGTACTGGTACCCCCTGTATATAGCCTCATTATTGTTAGGTAATTTTCTTGTGTTACTTATTTATTTAAAAAAAAAATTGGTTTATTTAGTAAATATTTTCACGGTAAGGTCTGTCTACCTGTTGTATTCGGCGCATGCGTCAAATAAAATGTGATTTGTTTTTGGGTGTGGTTCGATGCAACAGTTACTGATGTTTGTCCCCAATGACAAGTCAGAAACAAAGCCAGTATCACGTCCTTAAAATAGTCCAAATGAATCTAAGATATCTAGCGATTGTGTTTGCTACCGTATTTCTTGAATAAACGTGTTGTGACGTGTTGTCTTATGTAAACAAAGTCAGATCCTCTGTGCTGATGGGCAGGTCTGTCTCACTGTCTGTGTGTTCTGCGGCAGGAATGGATAGAGCGCAATCACCACAGCTGTGTATCCCATGTTAGTGGGCAAGTGAGCATTGTCAAAATCAAAACCCAAGTAAGTCATGACAAAGTCACTTTATGACAAAATTATACTATTTACACTTTGTAGTTTGTATCAGAGAAGTTATTGTCTACAGTATGGGTTAGAATAATTAAGAAACCCAGACAGGTGTGCACACACAGACCCAGGTTTCACACCTTTTCACACCCTGTCAATCACCATAACAGGTCTTGTTGCTTAATGTCTTGCTAGTCCATGAGAATATGGTGATGTTCCGTGTAGTCATAGTGTTCAGGTCTCAGGCCTGGAGGAAGACAGCTGGGGTTGCTATAGACTACAAGGTGGATCCCTCACCCAGCTACTGTCTCCTTGGGGGAAGACACCTTACCTCTCTTGTTCTTGAAATGGATCCAGCTGTGTCATTGGGTCACAGAAAGATGGCAGAAGGATTTTAATGCTCAGATGAGTCTGGAATGCATGCTAAGCACACAGCTGATCTGTTTCTCTGATGAGTGACTGACACTGTAATTGACACAATGAAAGGGGGATAAACACTGTGTTAACTGTAGAGGAGTGAACCCAGGGCTTGACTGGAGGAACACTGTCTGTGGTACTGTACGTCTTGTAGCATCTTGTCATTATAGTCGTTTCGTGAGCCTGCATCGAGCATGGTGGTATCCAGATAAAGCGATTGCATGCAAAAACACACAGGCCAGATAGTGGGTCCCCTGTGATAAAATGGCAGCCAGTGGGTGGGTGTTCTGTGGCAATGTCTCTTGTTTGGTCCTGGTCTGCTGCTAAAGCTCCAGTGAGTAACTGGCTGGACCAGTCCCACTTCTGGGCTGTCTGAAGCTTTTGCAGCACAGCAGCACTCCCCTCCACGTGGGCCACTCGTCGCGCTGCTCCGGGCCTGCCTGCCTGGGGAAAAACATCTCATCATTCACAAAAACACAGCTGAAGATAAGGCGCAGCTCGAGTGAACTGTGTGTGTGTGAGTGTGTCTTCATGTCAATGTTTTCTGTCGAGAATGATTTATTCTAAAATGTTACAAGATCATTCATTATTCAATAGTCCGCAGAGACAAAAGTGTTTTTGGTTGGTTTTGTGCAGATGTTGTGCTTTTGATTAGAACCGACAGACTTGGGACTGGCCCAAATGATTTGATTAACTAGCAGATTCTGCTCATGTCTAAAGCAGTTCACATCTATTTAAGGTTGCTGAATTTATAGCCCAGTTAAGAATTCAATTAAGCAATGACAATCTGCTGTTGAATGAAATCACAGGAATGCGACCATCTCATCCAAAGTTCAGATTTAAGCACTTGACTGAGCGGGCAGTGTCAATGGAGTGTCTGTGTGCCTCGCTCACGCGTTCCACTGCCTGTGGGGGTGTGGTGCGACAAGTGTGTGTGCGGTATACATGGATGGGCCGGGTGTCTGCTCAGACAGACAGAAGGTGGAGGTGAATATGTGTCTGGGAGTTTCTCATCCAGACAGACAGATGCATTCATCACTCTTTTCAGGACAGCAGGCTATCTCACAAGGCAGGGAGGTCTATGTGTGTCCAAACTAGCAGCAGTAAGCCTCTTCAGGTAACCATGTGAGGGGACAGAGGAGTAGACCGAGAGGACATGGTATTACCCACTGTTTGGGGGATTTGATTTGTGTGACTATGAGTTGTTACTGTGTGAGAGGACTACAACTTCCACTGTGTTGATGACAGTCACCACACAGGCTAAGACAGGGACACTTTGTCACCCAAAGCCCTTAATTGTGTCAAATCAATTCAGTCATGTCTGCTTCTCATTATTAAAACACTAGAATAGCATTTTAGTTACCAGCCAACCATTTTTGGCTCACATTTAATCTCCAATCGCTTACACAAAATAAAAAAATATTTGGCCTCTAGTGGCTGTTATAGTGTAGTCATTGAGCCTAGTGATTGATCCATTAGCTGGAATTCACTGTTAACCTTTTGGATTGTAATCGGTGCTCAGGCTCTACCTGTGATTTCTCCTGATTGTGCAAACGTCTAGTATTTTCAGTGCTTTTAAGCTTCCTGTCTCTCTGCCCAGCATATTAGCTCTAACATTCCATGAACATAAACATTGTGCCAAGTGTTGCCCAAGCAGGGGTTTTGTTTGTTTGAAATCTGAGTGTCCACAGCTTCCTAATGCAAGTTGTAATGCTAGAGTTAGAGTGGAGTAGACGTACGACTTTGAACATGATTTCCAAGACTTTAAATCTATCCTCTTAAGACTGCATTTTTCACACACTAACTTCATAGATGTTGTCACAAATGAGAAATAAACATGTGCTGTAGCCGTGTAATTGTGCAGTACATCATTTCAGAGGTTTGTTTTATATAGCCGTTATAATTTGAAGATGATATCCGTTGATAAATGAACCTCTATAAATATAAAGTTAGTGAATCATTTAAATGCATGTAAATATTCCCCCAAAATCCCTTTAAAGTAATCCGAACCATGCCAAATGAAAAGATTCATTATAAAATCATCAGCTTTAGAACATTCTAGGATTTTTTACTTTGCGTGTGTAAGAGAGTGTGTGTCAGTGTGTGTCTGTTGGAGTGTGTGTTATTTATGTAAATCGACATGCCATTTTTTATTTCTGTAAAACTGACATCATTAAGAAAGCTGTAATCCTGGAGAAAAATATCTACAGATATTGGCTCCATTAAGGAGTGTAAATGTGTGAAGTGCGTTGTGGAGGAGGGATGAGACACTTTTTTAACTCCCAGAGCAAATGAGCTGGCCAGATAATTCAGTTAAGGGAGATATAATTACTTCTGGTTTCCTGCGAGGCAGAATGGAGTTGATGCGGAGAGATGGAGGCCAGGGTTGCATTTCAGGCCCAGCAGCCAGCCAGTCAGTGTGTCCCGGGGACTGGGCCCAGCGCTTGTTTGAGGAAAGATTATCTTGACAAATTGGATAAACATCTTGTGCATGACAGGATGCTGACGGAGGGTCGGCTCTACGTGCACACCTGGGGAGAGTTTGCTTAGTGTGTGACCAGGGTGTGCAGCTCAGCTCAGCTCACCCAGCCTGCTGCTGTTTATCCCAGACAGGTAACAACAGGCTCAAGGGCCCAGGCCTCTCCAGAAACACTCTATGCAGATTTCAGATATGTCTCTCTCATTCTCGCTCTCTCTCTTTCCCTCTCTCTCTTTCCCTTTTGCTCCCCCTCCTCTCTCTGTGTTTTTAGCTGCATCTTAGAGGAACTGCAGACAGCAGCTTAAAGAGACAAAGAGAAGAGAGCAGGCAGCCTATGCTGTGTTCTGTTGCAGACAGGGCCAGCCAGGTGAGGCAGAGAGCAGTAGGTAGATGGATCAGGGTTTGAGCAGAGGGCAGGTTAACACAGTGACTGACCAGCTGGATGGTCCCTTTCCCCTCTTCCGTGGCCGTCAGTCCCACCTCTTCCGTGGCCGTCAGTCAGCGTAGGTGAACTCAGCGAGCATGCGAAACTTTATCGCAGGACTGAGTGTGTTGAAAATCACCCACTCAGTGACCACAAGCTCCAGAACAGAACACCTTTTCACTGTGACCCCCAGGGCTCTGCTACTGAAAAAACACACAGTGAACATGCTAGAAAAACACATTTCAAAACTCCCCCATCAAATATGGTTATGTTGTGAATTATTTATTGACTTGTTATAAATTATAGACCATGGTTTTTGGCACTGCTCATGGTTCACCATCACTTCTGAAAAGTACAATTATTAGTCATTTAAAATGGAGCAAAAACACAGTAATGATAGTAATGATTGTAGATTTATTTCAGTGAGAAAACAGTGGCAGTGAAACGGGTAAAAGTGGAGATGACACTGTCTCTCTCTCTTTACACCCATGCAGCCTGACGGTTAGACTGTGTTGAAGAGTGTGGTAATGAGACAGGTGTAATGGCCTTACGATTCTGTCCTGGGGGAACTGTCTCAGTATGATTGATCAGATTCATGGAGAAGGGGCCTCACACCTGAGATCACCTCTCTCTTTGTAATCCAGAAACCTTGGAAGGATATTCTATTACCTGCTAACCCAGGAAATCTCTCTGTGTGTGTGTCTCTCTCTCTCTCTCTCTCTCTAACTCTCTAACTCTCTAACTCTCTCTCTCTAACTCTCTAACTCTCTCTCTCTCTCTCTCTCTCTCTCTCTCTAACTCTCTATCTCTAACTCTCTAACTCTCTCTCTCTCTCTCTCTCTCTCTAACTCTCTCTGTACAGTATGTAGAGCTGGCTGTCCTAACCACACATCCCCTTCTGGAGTCGTGTGGAGGTTCATTTTTCTAATGCCATTCTCGTAGGCGCCAGACTCCGTTTTTGACAGGTCCATCTTTTTATAATTTTACACAGGATTTAGTGATTTCCTATCTGCCAATGTTATTTCCACTGTCTCTACGGGGGGTAATTTGACTTAGCGGATTTAGAGCCAAGTTTTCTTAATTAACTATGTAACCTACTTTGCCATGTGTACAGTCAGTCCTTTGGCTCTCAGATCAGTTCAAGGAACACATTACTCTTACTCGTTGGCACTACAAGGTCAGCTGCTTCAGTGGAGATGACAACATGAAGACCATTGGGCTCTTGCTCATCTTGTGTGCCCAACAGCCACACCAGCTTCATGTCACTTTTTGCTTTCAACTAACTGTGCCCTCTCAGTATAATTATTGTCATTGCTGTGCCCTCCCCCATCAGTGGTCCTCTGTTAAGAAAGTAGAAGCACCACTGTCACAGACCGGCCAAGCATACATTACAGAGTCTGTGTTTTCCCAACTGGAAGACACCATTCAGATAGGCAATCAATTCCAATCCCCTAACCATACAACCCCTACACCACCATCACCACCACTACCACCATTACCACCACCGAATACAATGAGGGCAGTCTGTGCTTTACTAAAAATAATCTATAAGCAAATAGCTCTCTTTCTGCATGTGAGAATGTGTGAAAGGGCCCACTAATCAAGTTATAAAAGAGTTGGAAAACAAGTGCAGAGGAAATAGAAGGCAGACCTCATAAAAGACCTTTGTGTGGCGCTCTGTTTCCCTTCTATCCTCTGAGTGTATCATAGCTGACATTTCCACTCTCATTAGTGGGATTCCATGAATGGGACCTCAAGGACGCGGTCGCTCAATGAGGGGGGAAGGATGGCAGGCTCTTTCCCCTGCATGTTTTATCTCATACCAACCCCCAGCCACATTCCACTCTAATGGACCTGAAAGTTCTGTCCTGGTCTGTCCTTGTCTGCTCTGTTCTGTTCCCAACCCCAGCCCCAACCAACCAGGCCTCTGGGTTCCGGGTTCCATGTCTCGGTCACATTGTTTCCTTCAAATGGTTAAAAATCCCCCCCAAAAAGTTCCTGTCTTTTCCCACTGGCATTCGAGGGCTAATTTCCAGATTAGGAACAGGAAATGTATTTAATCCCTCCTGGCTTCATTCAATTCAAGAGGGTCTTGTTCTTCATGCTTAAACGCTTGCTAACCAAAGCTTTATTTGAAAAGGTCAATAGTAAAGGACAACCAATCGAACATTATTAGGTCCCAAAAATATAATGGATGACATAAAAAAAAAGGTTTGACTTACCATAATATTTGATGGTCTGTTGTTTTTTCGGTCGGTGATAAGTGAGAGCCTACCCTGATTAACACAGATGGCTATAAAAGTAGTGACCGTGTATAAGCTTTCTAAAAAATGAGAACTCTAGAAAAAAATACAAGAAGCAGAATTTAATTTAAATATTATGGTTATTTAAATATTATTCCAAGAGCAGCTTGGACACACGTGGCGTGAGAGAAGAAAAAAAACTCTCCCTCCATTTCCATTATAGATTGCTGGGAATGGGATGAGCAGAGGGCCGAGGTGCTTGTGTGGCCTTATGCCATGTGCCATTTAATTTTCTCCCCTGTGCTCATTCTTTATAATCTTGGCTTGGCCCGCGCTAGAACCCAGTCCCCAAGTATCCAAAAACACAGGGCCTGGCTGGCTCCAGTTCTCTTTAGTCATCACTTTTAAAGGCCCAGTCTCAACTGGGAAATCATCTCTGATTGTGTGGCAGAGAGATGGAGAGCGATATACACTGAGTACAAAACATTAACAACACCTGCTCTTTCCATGACATAGACTGACCAGGTGAAAGCTATGATCCCTTATTGATGTCACTTGTTAAATCCACTTCCATCAGTGTAGATGAAGGGGAGGAGACAGGTTTAAGAAGGATTTTCAAGCCCTGAGACAACTGAGACATGGATTGTGTATGTGTGCCATTCAGAGGGTGAATGGGCAAGACAACATTTTTAAGTGCCTTTGAATGGGGTATGGTAGTACAGTAGGTGCCAGTCGCACCGGTTTGTGTCAAGAACTGCAACGCTGCTGGGTTTTTCACACTCAACAGTTTCCCGTGTGTATCAAGAACAGTCCACCACCCAAAGGACATCTAGACAACTTGACACAACCGTAGGAAGCATTAGCGTCAACATGGGCCAGCATCCATGAGGAACGCTTTTGACAACTTGTAGAGTCCATGCCCCGATAAATTGAGGCTGTTCTGAGGGCTAAATAGGGTGGTGCAACACAGTATTAGGAATATACAGTATATATTATAAGAGGATAAGGCAGAGAGTTTGTCCTGTGAAAACATGGTTGTTCTGTGTTGGAACAGGTTGGTGTCCCCAGACATGTAGTGATCTGGTAGACGAGACTGTTTGTAGTGAACCCCTGATACTGCTGTACGGTACCAATCACTCTATTCATTCATTCATTACTAGACTGAATTAGTCAACCTCCCTCTCAGATACTCTTCTCTATTTATAAAACAGTTTTTATGTGAACAACTCAACTTTACTAAACACAATAAAAGCAGGAACATGGTCAGATCAGATTTGTTGAAATGAAATAATCAACCACTCAGGATAAGGATAAAAATACATTTGTAGCATAATTTAGTGAAATGTATACCTGAATCCTTTATATGCTTTTTACTGGGTTTGCAATGTAGCCATAATCTCTTTTTGTGTATGATATAATACATATTGCTTGAATATGATTATGGTTTATTTTTATTCAACAGTACAATAGGTGTTGGTAAATGTTGTTGTGATGACTTTATAGGTTCTCTCAGACTCCTATGAGATGGATGGCCATCTTTGTTTTATTGACTTTTGTACATTTTGAACTGTAAAACATTGGGACAAAGATGTATTTCAGAGCTCTGTACAGTGTTACTGCGGGGTTTGCATCCTGGGCCCAGTTTGGCACAGTTGTGATTACTTTTTGGAGTAAGGGACTAGCCGGTTCCCATTCATTCAGTTTGTATGCAGCACCAGAAGGCAAGTAGCGCTGGGGTCTGAGTATGATCTGTTGACTACAAAGATTCCTGTCACACGCTACACAAGGCCCCTGACTAGCCGTTTTCGCAGAGCCCTCAGTTCTATGTCAACATGAGGACAACTGTGGAGGGAAGCTTTCACTTCTTATTTTGTTTATGCATGATTACACTCACACATTTTAATGAGTCCATTTAAGAATGTTAAGAAATGTTTCATTGGGTAAAGCATTTGCCATCCATGATCAGGTTTTCAAGCGGGAACAATGATACAATATTTAAGAACTCAGACGTTTTCTTGTTATGTTGAGAAACCATTTTGTGTATCACAATCCTTACACAAAAGGTTTCAACCCCTCTGGACAACTGTACTATAACCAGTAAGTCAAAAGATGGTGTTTGTTGTTGCAGCTGAACAAAAAAAGTGGTTCTAAGTGATTGGCTGATCCTTGTGTCCCATGCAGGACAATCGTCCAGTCAAAAAGAGAACACAGTCGGCCTGTGTGGGCTCTAGTAGTGAAGATCCTACTCTGTTCACCCTTGCCTGGCTGCCCGCTGCATGGACCCACCGCACTCAGAAGAATGTGTCCAGTCATCTCGCCACTGAAAAGGCCACATGTGCAACTATCAAGATTCCTTAATACAGTCGGAAGAAATGTCACTATTATGCAAAGATATTGCTGCTTTATGGACTACTGGCTGAACTGTACAGTACACTGTCTCGCTTATGTTGATGGAATAATGTGTTGATTTTTAGAAAATGTATTTCTGAATTGTGTTATGGTTCTTAAAGATCCACTTCAGCCATTTTTTATCTGAATATCAAATCATTCCTGAGTAACAATTAAGTACCTTACTGTGATTTGTTTTCAATTAAAATGGTCAAAAAGAAACAAAAATGTGTTCTTTGCAAAGAGATATTTCTCAAGCAAGAATTTTGTTAGGACAGGCCAAAACGCCATCCCACCAAAACATGATTCAATTTCAGGCAGTCTTTTCAAACAGCTTACACTAAAAGGGGTATTATCATAATTGTCACAATTTCACAGTATTATTCCAATCTCAGTGTGGAAATATAAATCAAATCAAATGTATTTGTCACATGCACATGGTTAGCAGATGTTAATGCGAGTGTAGCGAAATGCTTGTGCTTCTAGTTCCGACAATGCAGTAATAACCAACGAGTAATCTAACCTAACAATTCCAAAACTATTACCTTATACACACAAGTGTAAAGGGATAAAGAATATGTATATAAAGATATATGAATGAGTGATGGTACAGAACGGCATAGGCAAGATGCAGTAGATGGTATTGAGTACAGTATATGAGATGAGTAATGTAGGGTATGTAAACAAAGTGGCATAGTTTAAAGTGGCTAGTGATACATGTATTACATAAAGATGCAGTAGATGATATAGAGTACAGTATATACATATACAAATGAGATGAGTAATGTAGGGTATGTAAACATTATATTAAGTAGCATTGTTTAAAGTGGCTAGTGATATATTTTACATCAATTCCCATCAATTCCCATCAATTCCCATTATTAAAGTGGCTGGAGTTGAGTGCGTGTGTTGGCAGCAGCCACTCAATGTTAGTGGTGGCTGTTTAACAGTCTAAAACACAGGACAATCATGTTTATGACTGCTCTGGGCCTTTAAAACAATTACGTTATTTTGTGTTATTTTGACACAATTCACTCTTAATGTATCTGTTGTATCTAATATCACCTTTAAAAACAGTTGTAATTTGAAACTGGTTGTATAAAACTATAACTAACCCAGTGACTTTCTAACATACTCTGAGCTTTTGCATATCCATCTCCTTTGTTGTCCTCTGTGAAAGTTATGTGTGTACTTACTACTTATTGGTAGGCTAGTATTTCTACAAATTGTATAGTATATTCTGGTTAATGTATGTGTGTGGAGGAGGGCCAAGAAATGGCAGGCAAAGCTACTGGGCTGATGATGATTTAAGTGTTACACCCTCTTGTTGATTCTTACCTAAATTAAAAGTGCTGTGAATGGATCCCCTAAAATCTAGAATTGGCCTGTTGTAGTTTTGGCTGGGGGCTGTCTGTAGGAGGGTAGGGAGCACAGAGGGAGCACAGAAGGAGCACAGAGGGCCTGGTGCTGCTGGGAGAGAGAGGGGAGCAGTTTGTGGTTCTGAGGCCAGTGGGTCCAGGGACCCTACTGGGGAACCATACACCTGGCTGTCTGTTCTCAACTCATTTGTATAATGCTGGATCATGGATGAAATTGAGTGTTCGGGAGTGGGATTGAAGTTTTAATTCTGGCTCTGTGCTTTGGGGCAGCTGTTCTGCCTTTCCCCTTCCAATCAATTAGGGCAGAGACAGCAGAGCCATGTTGGAGCAAAGGCCTGCTTTAGCTGTGGCTGGCTGTCATCTAGCTACCTGGGAGAAGTACTGCTGCCACCATGCTGAATAGGAATAAAACAAAGGAGTTTACCGTCCAGTTGAGCTAGCTACTGTTTGTCCTCTAATCAATAAATATGTTGTGATTATACGCTCGAGTGGACAGAAGAGGAATGTCAGTGAAACGAGGCAAAGCAGCCAAGTCTTGAGAAATGATAGAATGTGATTGCACTGTGCAACAGTAATATTGGAATAGGCGTTTTTCAATTAGCAGTATCTGTAGCCTGCAGCAAAAGGATCAGATGTTTTTACAACATGCCACTGTTCCACCAGGCATCTGTCAGGTGGAAATGGAAATGCCTACAACAGCCGAGCGATTGGCTTCACATGCAAGAAGACTGACACGCTGCAGAGAGGAAAAGAAGCATGCAGACTAGACCTCACAAAGCAATCCTGATGGGTGGTCTGAGTGTATGCCCAAGCAGGCCCCACGGGAACCAAACCCACTCTTCTGACTCACTCTGTACTCTGTACTCTCATTCCAACTCTGCACCTCAGCCAGGTATGGATGTGGGATTGGGGAGTGGAGTCACCTCCGGCTCACACACTTTGCACAGATGAAATAGGAGTATTTAGGTGCATGTCGTTCATGCTTAATGCCTCCAATATGCACCAGTCCAACAGATTCAGGCCGAAGGATGAGTCACAAAGCCTTTGATGCCGCCAGTGTCACAACCACCGCATGGTAATACCCCTCTTTGTTTTGTAAGTGCTGCCCTGGTCAGAACTGGCTGTGTGTGTGCCCGGTTTGTGACTATGTTTGACCTCTCTTTGGGCCATGGCTAATGCAGAGTTTGGGCTCCTGAATGGGGCCGGGGTCAGTGCCCAGTGACACATGACCTGCCACGGTTAATTCCAGCAGAACAATAGGCCCGACCCCAGTCCACATCTCATCCCATTACACCTCCATGCCAAATGAATTGTTTGTTTTTGTGGGCTGCTCTCTCCTGACCTTTCAGCCCACTTGTTTTAATAACGTTCAGTTTAAACCTGGAAACACAGGATTCACTCTGCGCTGAACACAGATGGGCCTTCGATTGGTTCTCTCAAGGGTCTTCCTTAGTGTCATGATGCTGACCATCTCCTGGGCTGGACTTGACACGCCCAGAGAAAACGCTTCCGGCTTGGGTTCTTCTCAGAGGATTTTCAAGTGTGAGTGAGGAGGTATATCCACTTACTGTGTGGTTCCTGTTTGCTGATGTACACAGTAAATACTTGAGAGAGAGATCTGTGAATGATATGGCTAATCAATAAGTCTAAATGGCCACACATACCCACTCTAGTTGTCAGTGATGAATGACTGGTAGCCAGTGGAACACGTCTGTTTTAAATAAAGGGGGATGAATATCCATGGCTGAAAGCTGGCCTGGGAGCTTCGAGAAAAAGTAGAGCGAGAGAGGGCAGCTAATGTGACAGAGACCGTTTCATCACCTGAGGGTTGCAGTGATACAACATGAACAATATACGATAACACACACCATACTGGAGGATAGAGTTACCCCACAATGTTCTGTATTTAGATCAATTATGACCAGAAATTGAGTTATCATTTACACGGTAGAGGCTAGCCTTATTCAGATATTTACAGAGGCCATCTGTAGATCTCTAAACCTACAGTGGCAAATGGTGTGTGTACGGGGGTATTCTCTGTCCTGGAGGGCTGGAACAAAAACCTGCAATTACCTTCCCCTGCTCTGATTGTGAACTCCCTACCCCAGTTTCCAAATATTGTAATGCTCAATATTTATATCAAAGACACCAATACATTTATTGAAGATATGTAACATCATGAAATATAATACATCAACGGACAATACAGTTCATATCATAAGCAGCGTAGCCTCTATTGGTCAAAAGTTTCACTGTTTCAGTTTAACCGTTTCAAAATGAACCATATGATCCAACCATATGAGAATTGCACAACAGGTACATTGTTTTTGTCTTTACAGAGACAGATCATGCCATCATGTTTGCGGCAGAAGCAGTGGTGTCAAGATGTGTTTCATTTGACTCATCTTTCCTTAGGTCCTGTCTTTGGAGCGGTCATTATGCTCTGGAGGTCAGGGTTACAGCAGAGGGACCTCCATCACCCACTCATCATTGGATGTGCATCAAGAACGTCAGAAAGACACCTGGGAAAGAGACATGTTACAGGTATACTGCACCATAGGATTTCATGGTTGAGGTCTTGATGCCCTCCAAGTAAAAGCAATGTACAGTCATTCATTTATCTGGATAAAAGGGATTCATTGCCTGTCCTTATATTTTACCTTGTGTAAATTCATGCTTTTCCCTGCTTTATGTGCAGGTAAAAATCTGTCATAATGCCTTTCAGATGTACTTTTAGTGATGAGTAATATTTTATTTCCCTTTTCTTGTGTTTTCTTTTTTAGTTTAAAGTGGTGGCAGGTAGCCTAATGGTTAGAGCATTGGACTTGTAACCGAAAGGTTGCAAGATCGAATCCCCGAGCTGACAAGGTAAAAATCTGTTGTTCTGCCCCTGAACAAGGCAGTTAATCCACTGTTCCTAGCCTGTCATTGAAAATAAGAATTTGTTCTTATTAAAAATATTTAATTGATTGATCGGGACAGCAAGCAGCGGGTTTGCCCCACCCCACCCCACCAGCAGGTGGCGTGTCATCACATGGCACATGCTGCCTCACCGATGGATCATGCTTGGCACAGGGTGGGGTGGAGTCCAGGTGCAGAAAGAGGCCAGGTACCCAGGTGTGAGTAATCACCTGTCTCCCAAGTCAAACACTGATTGGGAATTTGAGAGCCTCTTAAAGAGAGAGGTGTTATCTCTGTCTGACCCACTGGCTGACCGGGGACCACAAACCAGCCATATCCTTCCTGCAATGATGGGGAAATGACTGATTTACAGACCCTGGTTGTGTCTACATTCAGGCCTGCCTTCAGCACACATATTGTACTGTATGGCGTATGGTTTATTTGAGTTGGCCTTATATACATAAGGGAATATAATGAATATAAACCTTTCCCTGCAGACAATTGGAAAAATAGTATTTCATGAAGTGGCACTACAGTTTGTAGTACTACACGTTACTGTACAACATACAAAACACTTCTACTGTAATTCACAGCACTTCAGCAGCCCTCACAGAGGGGAATACTGTTCAGCATCTAGTCAAATATGCCCGGCTTAAAGACGCTCTCTGGAGTGTGTTTAGAAAATTAAGGGCCTGGATTTTTTCATAATTGTCCATTTTATCATTTTATTACAGCTAGCTTACTGTGATGGGCTCCTATTATCATTTATGAAATACAATTAAAGCGTGACTTATTTCAGGCCCCACTACAGTGAACTGCATGTGTCGGCTCTGCTATATTTAAATAGCATTAAGTAATTGGAAAAACACAAGAAGGGAAGGCAGAACATGTAACCAAACGGCAAAATTGTCTTTCTGGATTTATTTTCCCCTCCATAAATATTCCAGAGGTTCCTCTATCACACCCAAGTTTAAAGCAGAGAGGAAATAGTCTTTAACTGATACAGAAACTAATTTAGAACAGCTTTTCCAAAGAGATACGCTTTCCACTGAGAACGAACATTTGGCCCAAGCCGGCACCTTCAGTACAAAAAATGCTAATGAAGTTGATCTCTTAGCCATTCTAAACTAATTGCATAGTCGAGATTACAAAGCATTCAGTCAGTGAAAAAGGGGTTATTAATTGAAATGGTACCATATAATGCTCATATTCTCCATAAATGTGTAGATGGTAATCGGTGGAGGTTGGCTGGGTTTAAATGACACTCACTAGCTGTCAGAACAACCCTCATTCACTAGGCCCCTGTGAGGGGATGTAGCTAGGTCTCACTGCACATAGCAGGCCTATGTAGGCAAATAGCTAGGCTTCATTTGCATGAGGAAATGACTAATGATGCAACTGCTTTTTTAGCATGCTATAAATATAATTTAAACATCATTACATAAGCTGTAGTCCAAACTCCAACTTTATACCCCACCTTTTTAACAGGAACTAATACAATGTGCTGCCTATGGACATATATGGCCTCATGGATATATTATAGTGACAATAAGTATTCAATGTATCGCTTCTTTCCTCTAAACAAATAAAACAAAGCATTACAAAACTACAGTCTTGTTCACTTTCCCCCCCTCCATTCTCCTATTTCGCTCACTCTCTCATTTTCTTTCCCCTCAAAAAAATACAGAGACAACGCCTTGAGGCTCTCTAGTCACTATTGTGAGTGCCTGTGAGTTCTGTTTGGCCTCATTGTTCTCAGTTAATCAGCCGTGGTAAATGTGGACCCCTCCAGCTCATTAGGATTCTCAGTCCCTCGGAGCAGAGCGGAGGTGACCATGGGAAGTTCCTGCTGGCTGGGCCTGGCCGGTAGGGCAGCCTATCCTGGAGAGAGAGAATGGCCTGATGAATTACCTGCCCAGACACCTTGTGAGTCCATCCTTCCCCATCCTGCTCCCCTCCCTCCCCATGGTTAAAGAGTTCCAGCTCTCCCTTTGACTGTCTGTGGACAAGCACTGTCTGTTCATCGCTCATCCCCGCTCAGTCACAGCTCCCTCCTCGGGTTTCTCTGTGGGACCGTGAGCAGAGGAGAGCACACCCCAGCACTCCCCTTCTCCTCACCTGTCTCTGCATCCCCACCGTCACGCACTGTTTACAAACACTCACTATCTACTCCCGTCTTGGCCCAGCACAGTGTGGGGTGTTTGGAGACGGAAGTGAGTTTATAATGTTCATGGTTTGTCTAAGTGTATAAACAACTTTTCCTAATTTTCGCAATCTCTGAGTAAACTGTGTCAACTTCTGTACCTGCTGATGTGAATGGGACAGAAACTCCACAATTGAAGGCCTCCTCGAGCCTACCTCTCCATAGCTTGGCTGTTCTGAGACAGTAAACCAGTTCTGTTGGTATGAGGTGGATGGGAGAGCAGGGACTGGGCTACTATGCTATAGAGAGAGGGGGTTGAGGCTGCTTGACAATAATTAGAGTTGACTCACCCTTTCCCTGGTTATAATCCGCTGGATATACTGCACTCATACAGGTGTCCAGAAAATCCAATTATCACAACCATGGCAGGGAAAACTAGAGGGGAAAGACAGGAGAAAATCTGAACTAGAGATGTCATAGCCTTACATAAAAACATATTTATAAAAAACAAATACTTTTGATTAAACTGCCTGGCTGCACATAAGGCATTATGTTATTTATCTTATCTTGAATGTGTGTGTGTATGTGGGTGTTTCATGTCCATACAAGAGCATCAAAAGTTTTTAAAGTAAGAGAGGAGGAACCAATCTCCCTGCAAGATTCAGTAAATACAAAAATAGTAGAGGGTAGACTTGCAAGCATGTAATGTGCTTTTCCCCCTGCTGTTGTTAGAAGAGGAGGAGGGTATATGTGCTTCCTTCCCTGCAGGGTCCCAGTATTCCCCCACTCCCCCATCCTCTCACCCCCCCAGTGACAAAGGCCTGGAGCCCGGGCCACTCCTCCAGCTACCGGCCTCCAGTAGCACCATGCTGGGGTCTGTGGGAGGAAGCCAGAGTGCCCCTCTACCCCCTCTGCCCCCCCTGTCCCTCTCTGCTCTGTCCTCCCAACCTCGTGGCCCAAACATGTGGGCTCAAATCCCGTCAGTGCGGCCAGGCGCACGGCTGGAACAAACTCTCCCGACAGATGGAGTTGGCCTCTACTCCACCAGATTCTCCCTTAGAAGTCCTGCATATCCTCTCTGACCTGAGTGATGGCTGCCCTGTGAGAGGCAGATGTGTTCCCATGCTCCCAACGATGTTTTGAAGTCAAGAAAGATCCCAGATCACTGCATTCCTGCACAACAACATTGACAATGTCTACACTTGGTTTGATACATCATGGTTTTGCTCCCAATGACTTGTCTCTATGAGGGCTGCAGGTTACAGTATTATGAATTAGTTAAAGCATTAGTCCTTTTCAATACTATATTACAATCCAAAGTACATACATGTTTAATCCATCATCTGAAGACAATGGGATGTGTGAGCAGAGAAACGTTCATCTTCAAACATGACAAGTGGACAAAGCGCCATGTGTGTGAGGGTAATGAGTCTCGACTTACCCATCCAGAGTTTGGTCAATAAAACCAAGCACCCCAATGGGACTTCACTCTATTTGAATTTCAACAACCGTTGAACAAAGCAAATATGAAACTCCAACATTCAATCATTGCACTACCTAAATATTTAACCATGGAAATGAGCAAAAATAACAAATCCTGGTTATCCCTTTCTGGAAGCCACCTTCATAAAGCCATCTTCCTACCATCACAACAATGTCGTGACAATGTAATGTAGACTTTTTAACTGACGGTTCCATAATGGGTTACACGTCTCCAGCTTGTGTCCTTAACTAACATAAATAGACTAGGTTTTGCCAATTCCACTGTGTCCCTTAAGATGCTCTCATTAATTTTAGATTGGGTCTAAATTGAGTCTTGCTCTTTGTGACCAAGGTTTTAAAATTAGATTAATTTCTATTCAAATTGTGACTTGTCCTGAAATAACCATCCTAATAAGAGATTCATTATTTCCATTTCAGATATGGTGATATTCCACTGTGCTTTACAGTAAATCACCTCGTATTGGATCCGCTCTGCCCCCATGTTGCCCCATCAAACTGAAAGACTGGAGAAGGCAAGTGCTTCACAGTTAACGTGGCTGGTGACACAGACACATTAGGTTGTTGACTTGAAATAGCCATATTTTATGGTTCTTAAACCTAAAGAATGTCATTGTTCCTGAGCACAGGCCAGCTGCAGCAGAGGACCAACACTGCGCCACCAACGAGGAGGTGTGAAAAAAGGGAACTTTTCCACCACACAAAACTCTTATGACAAAGCAGGGAATAGTTCACAGAGACATGCCACATTCCACAAGGGCCCAATGCGTCTTTCTCTCGGCACTGTGTGTGACAGAAGTAGGGGTGGAGGGACACTTTCACAATGCCTGGGGACATTAAGGGACTGAGAACTGGGACGTGTCCCAGTCTGAAAAGTCACTACCAGAATGGGGTTCAGTAATGTACACTGTTTTTCTTTACATACAGTGGGGCAAAAAAGTATTTAGCCAGCCACCAATTGTGCAAGTTCTCCCACATAAAAAGATGAGAGAGGCCTGTAATTTTCATCATAGGTACAATCCAACTATGACAGGCAAAATGAAAAAACAAAATCCAGAAAATCACATTGAAGGATTTTTAATGAATTTATTTGCAAATTATGGTGGAAAATAAGTATTTGGTCACCTACAAACAAGCAAGATTTCTGGCTCTCACAGACCAGTAACTTCTTTAAGAGGCTCCTCTGTCCTCCACTCGTTGCCTGTATTAATGGCACCTGTTTGAACTTGTTAACAGTATAAAAGACACCGGCCCACAACCTCAAACAGTCACACTCCAAACTCCACTATGGCCAAGACCAAAGAGCTATCAAAAGACACCAGAAACAAAATTGTAGACCTGCACCAGGCTGGGAAGACTGAATCTGCAATAGGTAAGCAGCTTGGTTTGAAGAAATCAACTGTGGGAGCAATGATTAGGAAATGGAAGACATACAAGACCACTGATAATCTCCCTCAATCTGGGGCTCCACGCAAGCTCTCACCCCGTGGGGTCAAAATGATCACAAGAACGGTGAGCAAAAATCCCAGAACCACACGGGGGGACCTAGTGAATGACCTGCAGAGAGCTGTGACCAAAGTAACAAAGCCTACCATCAGTAACACACTACGCCGCCAGGGACTCAAATCCTGCAGTGCCAGATGTGTCCCCCTGCTTAAGCCAGTACATGTCCAGGCCCGTCTGAAGTTTGCTAGAGAGCATTTGGATGATCCAGAAGAAGATTGGGAGAATGTCATATGGTCAGATGAAACCAAAATATAACTTTTCGGTAAAAACTCAACTCGTCGTGTTTGGAGGACAAAGAATGCTGAGTTGCATCCAAAGAACACCATACCTACTGTGAATGCTTTGGGGCTGTTTTGTTTCTGGTGTCTTTGATAGGGATCAGGACGACTGATCCGTGTAAAGGAAAGAATGATTGGGGCCATGTATCGTGAGATTTTGAGTGAAAACCTCCTTCCATCAGCAAGGGCATTGAAGATGAAACGTGGCTGGGTCTTTCAGCATAACAATGATCCCAAACACACCGCCCGGGCAACGAAGGAGTGGCTTCGTAAGAAGCATTTCAAGGACCTGGAGTGGCCTAGCCAGTCTCCAGATCTCAACCCCATAGAAAATCTTTGGAGGGAGTTGAAAGTCTGTGTTGCCCAGCAAGAGCCCCAAAACATCACTGCTCTAGAGGAGATATGCATGGCGGAATGGGCCAAAATACCAGCAACAGTGTGTGAAAACCTTGTGAAGACTTACAGAAAACGTTTGACCTCTGTCATTGCCAACAAAGGGTATATAACAAAGTATTGAGATAAACTTTTGTTATTGACCAAATACTTATTTTCCACCATAATTTGCAAATAAATTCATTAAAAAATCCTACAATGTGATTTTTCTGGATTTTTTTTTCTAATTTTGTCTGTCATAGTTGAAGTGTACCTATTATGAAAATTACAGGCCTCTCTCATCTTTTTAAGTGGGAGAACTTGCAAAATTGGTGGCTGACTAAATACTTTTTTGCCCCACTGTATGTAGAGAAAGTGGGGTGGACTAGGAACTCAGTGGTTCCATGATGTGTTGTCCCAGTTTGTTAATGAGGGAAATCCAAGCCAGGTGCACAAGAATAGAATGGGGACCAGGCTTGACGATACTAAGTGACAAGATACTGTAAATAATCTTAAAATGATCGAATGGACGTGGATTAGGATCAGATCTGGGCCCGGTTTCCCAAAAGCATTTTAAGGCTAAATTCATCGATATAGAACCTTCGTAGGAGCATTGTTAAATCGCCAAACTATTCTCCTAAACCATCGTTATTAACTTTGCACTTGAAAACGCTCGTAATCTATAATGCCTGCCTCAGACCACTCCCAGAACCGAGAAGTGCGTCGTACGTGATGCTTTTTTTGCCCTCATTTTATACACAGAAGATCTCCGCGAAACATAGAATCACATGGTTAAGCCATCGCTCTGTGACCGCCGATAACTTCAGAAAAAAGTTGACTACAAATAATCTTTGCAATTGATACAAACAAGCGACGTATAAAACGATGCTTCAAACGAAAACAGAGATGGCTGGATTAAATTGTAAACTATAGGCCTATTTCAATCATATTGAAATGCATTTCATGTTCAATCAATTGAGCTCTATTTTGCTACTTTTTGTCTGTCTAATTTGTCTCAATATATTCCATGATGTGTAGTCATGCGCAGTGATGTGCCAAATCTGTGCTTTTATGCATTTTTAATGAGAAGCATTAGAATAAACCGCCTCAATATTTGCAGGCGTAGGCGGTAATATCTTTCTAGTAGTTGATCCGTCGTCACTATTGTGAAATAATTATAATAAAGTAAGATTTCAATGGAGAAAGCTGAACCGAGAGCAGCGCTTTCTCTATTTCCATCCTATCAGTATCGACACATGCTCCAACGACGCATTTAGCGACCGTTCTCTCTGCGTAGTGTTTTGGGGAACGCATGTTACATCTTCGGCCGTTGTAGGTAAGATGCATTGTTAAAACACTTGTAACACGAAGTTAAATTGCTATATGGAAACCGGGCACTGATGTGTAAATTGATCAGTAGACTTTCTTCGGTCTCTCTGGCTGCGTTTACACAGGAAACACAATTATGATATTTTTTTCACTAATTGGTGTTTTGACCAATCAGATCAGCTCTAAAAAAAAATCTAACGTGAAGAAATCTGTGATTGGTCAAAAGACCAATTAGTGGAAAAAATATCAGTATTGGGCTGCTTGTCTAAACGCAGCCTCTCTCTCTGAGTAATTACCACTCAGCTGTTCTAAAGAACAACCAATGGCAGTCTTCCAATGACTGAGTTCATATTTGGAATAGTGATTGTTGGGCCGGACTGCCACCCTCTCGGGGCATTGGAGAATGCAACCAACCAGGAAAAACAGGTATGGCAAGGCTTCTCAGAGGTAATGGGAAACCTCTGAATATTTCTCAATGAAGGAAGAGAACACTTATTTTTAGAGGGGAGGGGTATTAATAATAGTAGCTGTGAGCAATAAGGTGTACCAAGGTGTAGCAATGGATAACATGCAACCGGTCTCTTCTCTTCAGCCCCAAACCTACCATATCTGGTGAGGTATCCATCTCCTGGGCAGACGTGTCGTCTTGGTCATATGGATTTCAGCAATCTCCTCTCACCTTTTCTGTAACAAAATAATGCACATAAACAAATTCTGGTTTACTATGTGTTACATATGTATTTAGAACACCGTGCATTGTATCTGGGAGCCTTTAGATTGAGGAAATATAATTTTCACAGAATACAACAGGTGTTGCTGTCTCTGCCTGGCCGGTTCCCCTCTTTCCACTGGGATTCTCTGCCTCTAACCCTATTACAGGGGCTGAGTCACTGGCTTACTGGGGCTCTTTCATACTGTCCCTGGGAGGGGTGTGTCACCTGAGTGGGTTGAGTCACAGATGTGATCTTCCTGTCTGGGTTGGCGCCCCCCCCATTGGGTTGTGCCGTGGCGGAGATCTTTGTGGGCTATACTCGGCCTTGTCTCAGGATGGTAAGTTGGTGGTTGAAGATATCCCTCTAGTGGTGTGGGGGCTGTGCTTTGGCAAAGTGGGTGGGGTTATATCCTTCCTGTTTGGCCCTGTCCGGGGGTGTCCTCGGATGGGGCCACAGTGTCTCCTGACCCCTCCTGTCTCAGCCTCCAGTATTTATGCTGCAGTAGTTTGTGTCGGGGGGCTAGGGTCATTTTTTTTATATCTGGAGTACTTCTCCTGTCCTATTTGGTGTCCTGTGTGAATTTAAACGTGCTCTCTCTAGTTCTCTCTTTCTCTCTTTCTTTCTCTCTCTCGGAGGACCTGAGCCCTAGGACCATGCCTCAGGACTACCTGACATGATGACTCCTTGCTGTCCCCAGTCCACCTGGCCGTGCTGCTGCTCCAGTTTCAACTGTTCTGCCTTATTATTATTGGACCATGCTGGTCATTTATGAACATTTGAACATATTGGCCATGTTGTTATAATCTCCACCCAGCACAGCCAGAAGAGGACTGGCCACCTCTCATAGCCTGGTTCCTCTCTAGGTTTCTTCCTAGGTTTTGGCCTTTCTAGGGAGTTTTTCCTAGCCCCTGTGCTTCTACACCTGCATTGCTTGCTGTTTGGGGTTTTAGGCTGGGTTTCTGTACAGCACTTTGAGATATCAGCTGATGTACGAAGGGCTATATAAATACATTTGATTTGTGTTGTATATATTTTTTACCTTACAGTGAAATGCTTACTTACAATGTGTCAATGAGTCGATGTGTGGGGGTACAGTTTAGTTGAGGTAATATGTACATGTAGGTAGGGGAAATGTGACTATGCACAGATGATAAACAATGACTAGCAGAAGTGTAAAAAAAAAAAAGGGGGGTGGGGGGGGTCATTTGATGAAATGTTGGCTTGGGGTAGAAGCTGTTAAGGAGCCTTTTGGACCTAGACTTGGCGCTCTGGTACAGCTTTCTGTGCAATAGCAGAGAGAACAGTCTATGACTAGGGTGGCTATATACAAATTTAACACTTTAGGGTTGCCATTCCAACATGAAGTCCCCCTTTATCTAGTCAAAAGGAAACCATTGTTTCCACACCAAACATCGAAAACAAATCTCTGTAGAAAGTTTTTGAGCAAGCTTGTATAATCACACAGAGGGTACCAGAGACAGACAGGCCTGTACCAAAACAGACAGTAGGGAGCAGAAAATAAAGTGTTGCCTTGTGTTGGATTACATACTGCAGCTGCCTCGCGTTC
This sequence comes from Oncorhynchus mykiss, assembly GCF_057628025.1. Taxonomy (NCBI): domain Eukaryota; kingdom Metazoa; phylum Chordata; class Actinopteri; order Salmoniformes; family Salmonidae; genus Oncorhynchus; species Oncorhynchus mykiss. The sequence goes on along the minus strand of NC_143026.1, from coordinate 69,157,901 downwards.
TTCCAGTAGTTTAATACACATGGGCATGTAATGAATGGGGGCCGCTGTGTTACTGTATGTTACTGTAGGCATCTAGCTCCTATAACCCCACTACAGGCTGATCTGAGGGCTCCACTGCGAGACATAGCAATCATAATTCTTCCCCATCATAAAGAGGACTTGTTGGGGATCCGTGTGGTCTGTCTGTCTCTTACAATACCCTGCCTTCAGGGCCTACCCATGGCCAATGCCAGCCAGACCACGTTGTGTTCTTTGGCTTGGCAGTGTCTCTGAAACACAGACTGTTCACTCTCCTTGGAGTGGCTCAGAGGAACTTTATTGAAGATGTAGATAAATAGGTTCAAGAAGGTTAAACTTTTTAATGGTAATAATGCCAGGGATGAAGAATATCCTCATTGCCGTGTCCCCAATTATTTTCCGATGCAAAATGTTTAGAAATATACAGAATTGTACTTTTGTTGTTAGCTCCAGACCAACAAGGATTTAAACTATATGCTGAATTATGAAATCCTTTGACTTTTAAGTAGATTTCCCAGAATGCTTACAGACATGGTTACCATGTTTTCTTTGAGTGCTTCTGCTTCAGACAGCATGCTAGTTATTATTGTGCCAACATGACTACTGAAATCACCATATGTAATTCTAACTTGCAAGGAGAACTGCAGGTGGCTTTACAGTGACTTAGCCAAAGCATTAACCAAACAGAGGTGTGTGTCTACTTTGAATATCAGTTTTTATGTTACAGTTGGAGCACAAGTGGCAAATCACAAGGCTCATATAAGATTTTCAGGAAGTCACAGCTCTGAATGTGACCGATGAAAATTACTATTGTACTTTCAAGATTAACCCAGTTTGAGGCACTTGATCACTGTTTGTATACAATGTACCCATAGAATATAAAATGTTTCATACAAACGCATAGGCCCTATACTGATTTTGTGTGTTGGATTGGAAGTGTCAGCTAATTGACCATAACGCTATCAAAAACCAACTTCCTTATCATTAACATTTCTCCCAAATATTCTCCTCATATAGGTAAAGCTTATGTAACAGAGTGTGGAGGAGATGATGAATAAACAGGGTTGAAAAGCAGAAGTCCTGTTGTGTGTGTGCACTGCACTCTGTTATGGTGCTCTAGCTAGCTGTGCTCTAGTATGTTTGTTCCAGTGAAAGAAGGGCCATGTTCAGCCCAGACTGGGCCCCCATAATGCTGCAAACACCATGGATTTGGAGCTGTCCTTTGTTGTCCCGGCATGCTGACATCACATACTGCTGATGGGCCGAAATCTTTCTCCAGCACCAGCACTTTTGAAACAAAACTGCCATGACACTGATGAACAATGCCAACTTGCCAAAAAATCCCTCATTAAATCACACACACTGGCACCCAGTCACCTACACACATGCACGCGTGCGCATACTCACACACACACACACACACACTACGCCCAATAAATCCAAAAGGTAATCAGAAATATATTGCTGCTGCCACAAAAAAAATGGTTCATTAAGCCTCTACAAGTGGATCTGGTACTACTCTGTTGTCGCTGATGCCAACTCTGTTTCTGCACACTACCCTGCCCTTCACCAAACATCAGCAGGAAGAAGATTTTTCACATTTGAACAAACAAACACTGAAGCATTACTACAAACAATGTCTAGTGGCAGATATTATGTTGAAGACATAAATGCTTTGTATGCTTGTGGCCATATTGGTATATGAATGTAATAGTAGAGAGAAAATGGTAGGTTAGCCATTTGCATGGAGTTAAAAGACACAGGGAATGTAAGGATAGCTCTGTGCTTACCATTCAGTGTTTACAGAAACATTTGCATAGGAACACACATGACATAGTTCTCTTGAAGGGAGGATTGATTAGATATGAGGCTAAATAAAGCAAGAGAGATTCTCCCTCTCGGCCCGAGTTCAAGTTTACACCTATTGCTGAAACCATTCCGTTTGAAAAGAATAGTGAAACACATCCATTGTGCTAACACAGGATCACTCCATGAATGTCATCTCCAAATAACAGAGCGAGCATTTTTCCAGTTATACGAATGGCATGCACCTTGCAGCACTCTCTTCCCTATGGGTACAGGAAAACTGCTTGGATGATACAAGCTCTCAGAAGCATCACATAGGTCCCACTCAAACACAATCAAATACAATCAATCACAATAGCATCCTCAAGCACTCAGACTAGTGTCGTCCCTCTTTCTATCTCTCTCTCACTCGCACTCATACACACACACTCGCGCGCGCGCACACACACAGAACACCCTCTAGAGAGTAGCAGTCTGTTTAACGTGACAAATAGCATCATTTGGGAGCCCATGGGGCATATCCAGGACCAAAGAGACAGCAGATTGAAATATCCTGTGAAGAGCTGCCCTTCATTCACACATGCTCCTGTGGGACTCGCCATGACAATTTCAAAATCACTGATAAAGTTGACACATATTTACAGGGCCATGAGCACCTTCACCCATCACCCAGGGAGGTAAGCCATATCCTCCATCCACATGGGATGACATGTAAGCAAGCTAAACTATGTCATGGAAAAGCAATGGTTTCAAAGTCATAAGCATACGTGACCATTCTAAAAACATTAAGTATTAGCAAAGGTTGGATATCTGTATTTCACTAACTTATGTAAACTTTAGTTATCATCAAATATAGACATGTATTAATGTAATTGATCTACTAGAAAACTCAATATGAAAACTTTTTTTTTTGGGGGGGGGGGGGGGGGTATTTTTGTGGTTTATTATTTTTATGTTTTTTTTATCATGTGAAGTGGAAAATGGGGAATTTCAGAACTGCATGAACACCATGATAACTCTCAATCAAACATCACTACTAAAAAATACTGTAAATCCTCTCAGTAGATCGGTGAACTCCAGTGACATGTAATGCAACAAACCGACACAATCTTGAGCTGATTAAATAGAACAGCCACACACACACACACACACCAACTCTCTCCTAACTGCTGTACTGAAATCTGTGGAGATCTGTCAGTGCCAACTAAATTCTCACCCAGGTTGTCAACCATGCCTCTGCTAGACAGGGTCACAGGGTTAAAATCGATTTCACAGGCCACCTGGAGAGCCTAGGCTGCAAACTGACTCAAAAAATGTATATCAGACTTGCTTACCACCCAGGGCTAGGCCAGGGCAAACACGCCCACTAAAAAGTCCCCAGCCCAACAGAAGTTGGCACAGGCAGAGGCTGGAGCTGTTGACCCTGCAAGCTGACCTCCTCAAACTTCAACTGAATTGTTCTGGCAGTTTCCACGGTGACGAGGCACTCCAAGCTTTATCCTACTTACTGAAACAAGAGGGACTGTAATCTACTGGGCAAAAGAGTTGCATCTCCTTATTTTCAATGAATGTCCTTTTTATACGGTACCTTTTGCAGTTTATTTTGTTATTAGGTTGGATTTCTTCTACTGTGTTATATTGACAATAATGTATTATTTACCAGATTATAATTTATATATTTATAATAATTATAAAAGCCTTGTAATAATGGCTGTTGTTGTGGAGGAGTAGGCAGTTTTTGTGCTTTTTCTTGTAGTGTCAATGTGGTCAAGTCCCTCTCTGCCTCCCCTCCCCATGTATGAATAACTGTTATTAAATTCCATTGCGGCCTTTCAATTTGTACTGTCTAAATGTCAATAAATGTAGGCTGAATAAAAAGCTATCTGAGTCAACCAACTCTTTGTGTTTAGTGATTGTTCCTGTCCAAGATTCCAAGCACAATTTCCACTCACACTACTTCAATGAACTGGGGTATCAAAAGGGGAATTTACAAATACAGATTTATGCAATCACACTAATCTGAAAGAACATCAATGTTGCTCTCTTATTAAAACCACCATTTCATATAATTTCCACTTATGTAGACTTATTCCACCTGTGTGCTACTTTTGGACAACAATGTTTGAGATCAATTAATTTTAAAAGTATTGTTTTGTATGAGGAGTTTTCAATTCATGAGTTAAAGTTAAATTAACTTTCTGAATTGAAAACTGAATTGACCCCAACCCTGATAGACAATACTCTATTTCCAAATGTTGTGTGTGTATTTTTTATGAGACCTTCTAGAAAGCTAGGACTGAACTGGTTTATTATTGAGCAGCCCTCTCAAACTTTTTACTCGGAATTTCAGAATTAAAAGTGGGTTGATACTTTACTGTATCCCACTGAATGCAACAGAAATCGCCCAAGGGTCATCCTTTGAGCTGCTTCTTACACGGGCCTAGAGTTCAAGACAATCAGAAATGTTGTACTGAAAGATAGGCTTAGTCCTAAACAATATGACTATCAATCAAAAACTGCACTTTTCAAATGTTACCTTTTCCATTCCTTGTAACCAAGTTATGATTCCATCGATTGATCCATTTAATTAATTTTCCCTTTCTCCTCTCGCCCGGGGCAACTTTGTGATGGAGTGATGTTCTGATTGCGGGTTTGGATGCACGCGCAGTAGAAGGTACTCATGGTTTAGATGTCCCGCTTATCGTCAAGCAAAACGTCACATAATCAATAAGAGCGTTCCAGCTGTCTGGGATCTTCATCTCTTCTTGAAGTCGTAACTTGGTCTGACACCCTGCCAACTGTGTGGCCTCGCTTCATTTGGCCATACACTTCATCAGTTAAGCAATGAGCCATGGAAATATAGGGCATTACTTCCCTATGTAGACCTACAACTATGGAAGGTTATACAAAATAGGGCCTTGAACAACAACAACAAATGTTTACGGTGGCCCTCTCTCTCTGAAAAACGTATCTTGAAGCAGACGATATGTTTTTACTTGTGTTAGGCTAGGCTACATAACTCGTTTCACTGCGTTATGCTAATGGTTGGGGCCTATAGCGCAGAGACAGTGAAATCTCATCCAGGCACTTTTCTGAGGGAGATGTCATTTCGCAGGGAGGACACAATGACGAGCTCGGGAGTGACAGAGCTCTGATCTCCGCGATAGGGAGATAGCCACCTGATTTAAAATGGTTCGCTTGTTCCCCTTAGTCACTCGATCAGCGTGTGAACTCTTCTTATTTACAATCAAATGCAGTTCAGAACAGCATACCTCCTACCCCCTCTGTCTCTTTGCCCTATATTTAACTAAACCCTGCAACAGGTGCAGCTCCCAAAACCCAATAGTGTAGACCTTTATAACAAATGAATTAATAGGGCATCATTATTATTCACTGTCTTATGAGTAAAACGTAATGTTGTGTTTGCAACAGTGGACGTTTAAGAAACGAAAAAAAATACATTATGAGAAATATATGAATAGCCTAATGTTTCCCAGAAGTGAGTGTCATCCTCTCCCAATCAGGGCGCTGTTTACCCCATGCAGACAGACTCTTGTCGCATCTGAGTCATGCCTCATTATCAGTCACAGAAAAACGCCTTGGAGGTCTCTAGAGACTTTTTTTAATAGACCCACTTTTCCATTCCAGAACGGTTTCGGCAGAACGGCATGAGAGAGACCATACAAAAACGGAGAGCCACAGAGCAGTTTTGAGTATTATAATTAGGGTGATGCAATCCATGGAAATGTATGGATTCAACATAATCGACTTTCCAGTACTGGTGGTAGTGATAGAATAGGCAAGCAGTTGGAGGACATAATTTACTGTTGGAGGGAAGTCATCCGTAATTTAGTATATTTAAACACAACCATTTTGAAGTTATAGAGGATATTTTTTCGATTGTGTCATACACTCACATAATCTCACACTGGGAGGAATAATTATGCTGTTGTTTATTATTAAGACCAATAAAATGTCATTTTTTATGTCAGAGCAGGCCTACTTATTTTAGTTTTATCTAACACATGTATGTCTCTAACTCTACTGAATAGGCTAGGCCTACTTAAATCATGGTATCCAATATCGGTATCCAATATTCTCGTTTTCCTATAGGGAAAATGTGTGCGTTTTTTAAATATGTAGATATGTGATCATTTTAGTTGTTTTGTCAACAAACTCACGTGCTCAAGGCGAGTAGTTCTCCAACTTCCATTGAAATGACTCGGGCATCATGTCTAGAGAAATATAAAGGGCCGTTGTGGGGCCCTTTCAGTGCTCAGACAAACTTTGTATACCCTTTATTCTAAAGCATACACAAAATGAGCCGCTAGCAAACGAGCTGTGTCGTAGATGTATTTCCAGAAACAATGTCGATCTGACACAGGGATAAACAACACATTGATGAAGTTGGACAAGGCTAAACTTTTCTAGGCCTACAGTGCAAACTGTTTGCCTAGCTACATGTCTGTATGCATATATTGAATGATTGAAATACTGTATCTAATGATTCTACTTTTTAAAAATTTCTTACTGATTTGTCTAGAATCCCGAAACGGTCTTTCCCAGGTGTTTATAATGTGATCGTTGATCAATATGAGGTGCATGAAGCCTGAAATCGTGAAGGAATTAAGTAAACAATGAGACCTGCTGTTGGGGAAGTCAGTGCATTGTTGTCGACAGAGGGTTATATAATACAATTGCCACTACTGGGAAATGACAAAGAAGTTCCCGTTTCGTCTGCTAAATATTTACCCAAAAGTGTCGAATGTCATATATAGGCCTACAATGTAACATATATGATTGTAGAAAGATTTGGAATAAACATAACACTTTTCACAAAATAAAACTAAATGTTACGTTTTTTATTGTATGATTGTGTAAGACATGTTATGACATTTTATATTTTATATGAATAGGTTTATTGTTCATTAGTTGGTAGTCCTGTCATATAACTTTTTTAGTCTAGTAGGCCTAACGAACTTTGTTTGAGTCAGATGCAACATTCAGGCCCTCGGTGTCTCTGACAAAACTAAATAAGTTAACAGGTTTGTCATATTTGTCACCATTTGAGGCTCGTTGGCTAAACCTGTGCTTAAAAGGGGCTAAATTCAAGATATTAGGGGTAAGAAAGTAATAAATCGCCCCCCCCCCCCCCCCCCCATACACACACACAAACACACACACACACACACACACAATTCTTAGAAAGTGGTATGTCGAAAAATAACTTACAAATGAAAAGTGAACAAACTACTTTTTTTGTTGTAAGATTTAATCATGCATATTGTTCAGCTATGTTATTTATTAGGTTTGGTTAAAGGTCTGAAGGCAAGTATCAACACAGCAGCACAACTATTAAAAGCTGTCTGAAACAGACGTTCTGCTCACCACCCCGCGCACTCAGCTCCTCGCCTAGTTTTTATCCCAGGCTGTCAGTGGTCCATAAAGCTCGAGCTTGATCTGCATCTTACTGCACACCCCTGCTGGCTGCACCGCTGCATCAAAACATATATTGTTTTAGGCATAGGGTGAACAGTCCAATAACTGGAAACGCAGAAACACTTGTCCGACCAAAGTTGCGCATGAATAAACTTTGTTTCCGCACAATAACATCCTAACCAATAAAGTTCTACGCTTTCACTTTTCGACACGATTAAAATGTATTCAGCCTATCGTGTAGTATTCCGTCATCACCGCTTGCCTGTCAGACTGCTGTATACATGTGTCGGTAAAGACCAGTAGCCAGACAGATGCAATGTCCCTGAAATGAAAGTATTCCAAGTCCGCTCAGCCTTATTTCCCTTTACACAATGACAATGTTGACAATCAAGATATATATATTTTTTACTTTAGCTATAGGCAACCGTTTAAAGTTTTCGTTTAGACTCTTTGAATGGGAAGGAGACAGTGGGCAGGCAGTACAGTGCAAATAATGTTAATGTTTCCCTTCCTAGAATAAAGGAATTCGAGTCACAAATGGTGAAAGCTAGAACGGACAGTGGACGTGTCGTCTGCTCTATGTTCAATATCTTTGCTGTTCACTTGTAGTGGCCATGCAGCTATTGAAATCTCCACAATTAGATGTGCATTGTTCCCTTCCCAACAACACTGCACAGAGAAAAGGTATTCACTGTCAGAGCCAATCCAGCGAAGCGTTTGACGTTATTAAAAAATAAAGAGATGGTGATTTATATTGTTGTTCAGTAAAAGGGCCAATTATCAGCTTATATCCCGTCATTGCAAGTGTATTAACTTAGTTAGTTATAAAACAACGTACATTTATGTTTGAGATGCCACTTCTAGCATGTCCCTCTCTACAAACCGGCCCCATAAATGGTTTGTAAACGATGATAAGCGGTGACATGCTTCATCATAAAAAGCATAATCTTCCAATATTATAGCAGTTAGTTTTTTTTTTACTGCATCCCATCATTGGAAGAGCATTCAATGTGCTGTTAATAACCTGACTGGTGCAGATATGTTCAAAGCAATCAGCAACAAATACTCTCAACTTCTCCCTCAAAAGTGTTAGTTTGATATTTTTTATATTAAAACACAAAACAACTGGAGTCACTGAAATAGTGAAACTTGAGAGACCAACTGTTGTATCTTATCAGAGCTACGTACCGCGGTTTGGTTAGAATTATAGGCAAGTGCCAGCGGCCTCCATAGCAACTTGAGTACAGTGGTATATTGTATTTACTAGCACACTGGTAGGCTACTAATCCATTGAACTGTCGTCCCTGTTCTAATCCCGTCTCTCATAGAAACCAGAATATGTAATGAGTTTAGGGCCGCTGTTTTACAATTTAAAATCCACCATCAATCAAATTAGGGTGTGTCCACAATCGAAAACAACTAAATGTCCATGGTGATGATTATGAAAAAGAAGGTTCTACATTCTACTATTACTAACATCACACTGGGCACAGACATCAATTCAACGTCTAGTTTTGATTTACATTTGGTTGAGTTGTTAACTAATGTGAATTCAACGTGAAATCAACAAAAAATGTCACCATGTAATTGGATTTTGGTTCAAAGTTGGCTGAAAAGAAGACGAAATTCCGTTACATTGATTACTTTTTTCGAATCCAAATCAGTGTCTACGTCAATTCAACGTCATCACATTTAATATTTTTGTGGTTGACGTGGAAACAACGTTGATTCAACCAGTTTTTGACCAGTGGGATAAGATCACACCACATCAATCAAACGGAAATAACTTGAAGAATGTTTTCAAATAATGTATGATGTTCTCAAAGCACACATTTGCATATGGCTATGAACCTTTCATTATCAAACATGAGTGATAAAAACAGAAAAAGTGATCATTAACAATCTTGAGAATCATTCGGTCCCGCGCTTGTGTAGGCTATGTCGGTATATCTGCTGGCGAGCTGGTAAAGCCTGCACTGCTCTGAGAATGTATGAGAGGCGCAGAGATGATGGCATGCTGGCTGACAGTGTGTGGTCTATTGAACAGAATGCGCATTTTGGCCGCGCAGAGAGACCCCCATCCCCCTGCTTCCCTGCACCTGCACTGGATCAGGGAGCGACTGCCATTCACCCCACGAGAGACTTAAAATAGATGGCATATCTGACAGATTTCAATTCAACGAATCTCACAATGCTGCATCCCCCCACAGAAAGCCGTCCACTACAACCCCCAACTCCTCAAACTACAGCAGAGAAAGCGAGAAAAGTAATTACTATAGAGAAAAGTAGTTTTCTTTACAGTGTAGCTATTAGTTAGAACCTTATCAATGGATAGTCCCAATGATGTGCGTAACGAGACATAATATTTTCCAGCAGAAATAGCCTAATCAATTCGTAAAAATATCAACAACAATACAACATCAACAATACTAATAAGTAATCAAATATAATCTTTCAAAATCTATTATGCCACCAATAGAAATGAAGGTGTAGGCAAATAGTAATACGCGTAGGCCTTTTCTTGTTGTCTATGCAATTACTTTAATCCAGATGTTTTATTCAATACATAATATGTTATAAGAACACACTCTCGCACGTGGTATGTCCAATAAAATATTACCCAAAGGAGAAAATGAAATACTCTATTTACCAATCTAGTACATGTGACGTCATTACTCCGTACTATCAATAGGCTAAATCTGGTGACTGATTAGGGGTTGGATTAGAAGCCTAGTTGGCGACCATTACTTGTGCGCATATTCCACAACCTCTGGATCAGAGAACACTATGGGACACATCTCTCACGTTTGTATATAATTTATCAGACGATACACCTTTTATTAACTACAAAAGTTGTATAGCCCTACAAATATAACATAGCCTATATCGTATTAAATATGGAGGTCTCTTGCCGTAGGCTATATCTTCCTACCCATATGAATGAGATCTGGACACTAGAGATTAACATGTGTTTATACACGTTGGGCCCTCATATGTTATGATAATTACTATCCAGGAAGAGCGTGTCATTTCACAAAGATATCAAAAGATAATATCTGAGGGGTTTTACTATGAACAAAACATAGCGCGCTTACCACCTGTTGCTGTCCAAATAGCTGCGGCAGACTGGGCGGACGGCCGTAGAGCAAAACCAGGCCTTTTGGAACCATTGGGTCCTCTTCTTATACAGTGCTGTTATCCTAAATCACACAAAACGATGTATTTAGTTGTCAATGTTTTACGAGTGCCTATATCCAAGCATATGGGGGCCTACGTCCAAGAATTCAAACATGAGAGGATTGAACACCAGCCATTAGGCGCTTTGAGATTAAATCACGCAATTGAAAATAATTTTAAACACTCCTCTTTTATACTTTCTTCCTACTGTGGTGAGCCAACAGGGGGATTCCTTGACTGATTACTGCTCCTCCAGGGAATAGAAAAAGCATTATATCCCTTATTCAACGTGTAGAAGACGAGAGTCTCTCAATGGAAGTCCAACACAAAAGTCTCAAGTTCAATAGGTCCAGTAGCCTAATATAGTTCATGCCCTGTACCTTATCACAACTACAGGGAATATAGTCGACACCTCTCTACAAAAAAACGTGCTCCGTTGATATTTTCATGCATGTTTTTCACTTACGTGTTTGCAATAGACTTTAAAGGTAAAATGCATATATGCTATCAAATGTTTATTTTCTCCCATTCCCCCCCAAAACACTAATGAAACTACAGCTAAACGCTCATACTTCAATATTTCACATATGATGACATGGGCCAATCCTGCTTCCATTAAATTAAAATAAAAGCCCTTACACACTCGACCTTTAAAAATCCTAGTTTATGAAACATGTTCAGCTATTACAACCAATTCTACTGCTTGTATAAATAATTAATTGAACCACTGCTCCCTGACCCCTTGAAAGTCCGGTAGGGACACGTTTGTCGAATAATACTTTGAAATGAGCCCTCGTCAAATATTCATTTAGCGGTTAATGTGAGCTCCTCTCCCCTGAGACCTAGTGTAATAGAAGCTTCCCAGCCTTGGCAAGCAACAGTGCAAATCTACCTCTACAGTTCAGGAAAAAATAATTGTTTAACACCCACAGATTTAAAACGTTGTTATATTCAACGCATAACCTCATCTAGGGCTTTTTGTTTTGAAACAACAGATGACAGTGCGAACACTTCAGGAAGGATTTTTTAAAGATTTGCCCATCGACCCATGGACATGAACTGTGTGAACCGTGGTTATCTTAAAAATCTAAATTTGAATAAACAGTGAATTCAATGGCCACTCGAAAATGGAGCTACAGTATTTAGGCCTCTGAGTGAAAATTATTTGAGCTGTTGGGTCTTTTGATTCTTTGCAAAAATACTTTCCATTTGATTTAATCATTAAACAGGCTACATTTAGTGTAAGACGGTCGAACAATTTGATACTAAACGAATAATCAAATTAATATGGAGCGACATGAAAAATGCTGTTGATGTGGTGCATGCATGCTTTCAAGACAAGTAGCCCTATAGGCGTTTAACAATATGCCTATTTCTAATATAACATATTTGTTTCGTTGTTGCTCAGTGGGTGTATTTATATTCACATATCAAGAGCCTTTAATGTTATTACATTTTAAATGATCGATACTACAAAACTTTAAAATCCAGGCGCTCAAATGGACTGTCTCAACGTTAATGTTGTCACATTCAAACTTTGTTTTCTGATCCATGAGCGGTAAACTTATTTCAAACCAGTATAGGCCTGTTTTAAATAATATGCATGCCCCGAACAAACCTGTTCTCAATTTGAATTAGAATTAAAATAAATCAAATGATGAGTGTATTGATTATGTAAAAAATATAAAATGAACGAATACCTTGGTGAGAATCTTGAACATTTTGGGCGAATAATCTTCACCTCAAAGCATTGGTTTACAGGCAACAAACTTTGCACGGTAGTCCTTCGTAATCCTTAGGCGCATAGCTCCTTTCACAAAAAAAATAAAACGTCGTTAACCTGAGTCTTAATCATCTAAAGATTTAAAATGACAAATGCATGCATGCTTGCACATGGACACAGAAGCAACCACACAATAAAATTATTTGCTATGATTTTGTCTTTGTTGATAGTTATGATGAAATATGATTTCAGATTTAGCACATTATAGCTTTATTTTATTCCTGTTTCCTTGGATTGTAAAAAAAACAACTATATAATAAATATGACAGAATATGAAAGGCTATCAAGTTCTTACATATTATGTGATTAATAAATATTGACGCAACATGAATAACATAAATTCAATACAAAACATGAACAATCCACAACAAATTGAGTGTGGATTACAATCTTATCTAATGAATTAAATGATAAATAAAATCAAAACTCATACAATTTCAAGTATCCAAATTTCAAAAATTTATTCATTTCAAACTGCATATTGAAAAAACTCAGCTGAAATTGTAACTGTTATAATTATGATATTAGTTCGAATATATATATACATGAAGTGTTGGCAGCTGCGTACAGGCCAACATTTAAAATACAACTACGGGAATGAAATTTGAAATAAAAACTTAAAATATCACAGTAAATATACATAAATCGTACAAATCATTAGAAAATAAAGAACACAAACTTTATACCTCTAACAGATGAAAAGTGGGAGACAAAATATAAATTAACAATTATGCTTAACCTGCAAGGAAAGGTTTCCGCTTCTTCTTCTTTTTTTTAAAGGAAATTAAAATGGTTTAGTACTAATGACCCTCAAGGAGAAACATTTACCTGCTTTGCTTTTTCTACCGCTATTCCAATGTTTGCAGTTTTATAAGCATCTTGAACTCAATTTCAATTCTGCCATTTTCTTTGCTGCAGACTTTCTGATTATAAAAATGTAACCTCTTGTAGTTTACAAACATTACATCTGATTGTTATGTTTCTTTGATAAATACTGTACAAAAGGTGATTGCAATAATAAAACATCTGATTGAGACTCTCCCACTTTCTACTTTCCAAACTTATACATCATTGAAAAACTTTTGCAGAGTTCCTACCGTTCCTCTAGAACTTATCTTTAGAATAGAAAGACAAAAACGTTTTATGTTCTTTCCTTGAGTTCTATACAACATTTCACACCCCAAATTTTCTGTACAAAAATAGTCCAGAGTAGTCCAGTTTCTCTTATAAAAGTTCATTTACATATGTGATAATGGGAGTGTGCCATTAATCGTCGTGCCGGGTACAGGTGCGCTCTGGTAATGTTGGGACATGTGGAGTCTGCTTTGAGCAGTTTGCTCCGGCACCTCAGCGCCCGGTAAGTACATACTGATCATGTCCCGTAGGTCTCCTGTCTGACATGGAGCACCCCTGGAGTGAGACGACGATGTGACTACGGGGGGACTGGAACTGGACTCTGACTTGACCACCGAACCCATGGAGCCCAGAGTCATTCCAGGAGTGCTCTGCTGTGAGTAGGACATGCTATACGTGGGTGATCCGTTCATGTAGGTCTGGGAGTTAGTCATGGAGTTGTACTGAAGTGCGCTCATGTCATAGCGGTGCATTTGCTGCATCTGCGCGTTGTTGTGAGCGTTTAAACCAGGGTGCTGCCCGTAGCCAAGCTGCTCCTGCATCATGCCATAACCTCCATTTGTCCAGCCGTTCATATGTGCGTAACTGTCCATCCTTTGATTAACACCACCACCCAAGCCTCCCCCTACACCCACTCCCGCGCCCATGCCATTGCCGCCCGGTGCAAGAAGCCCACCTGGCAGAGTGTACTTGTCCTTCTTCATCAGCGTCTTGGTTTTCCTCCGGGGTCGGTATTTGTAATCCGGATGTTCCTTCATGTGGAGAGCCCGGAGACGCTTCGCTTCGTCAATGAAAGGTCGCTTTTCGCTCTCAGATAGAAGCTTCCACTCTGCCCCAAGTCTTTTGCTTATTTCCGAATTGTGCATTTTGGGGTTTTCCTGTGCCATCTTTCTTCGTTGTCCCCTTGACCAAACCATGAAGGCATTCATGGGTCTCTTGACTCGGTCCGGGCTGTTTTTCTGGTTGTTTCCAGATGAATTTGAATTCCCAGTACCCCCAGAATTTGTCTGGGGTGCGGGGGGTTTCAGTTCAGTTTCCATCATGTTATACATTATTAACAGATTTGTATTAAATTTGCCCGACCAATTGAAAAAGTCCAACTCAAAAGGCAGTTAGCTGGAGTTACCTTGTCGTTTTCAGTAACTTTGTAGAAATAGTAAACGTCTTTTTGCTTTGAGCCAGTAGGTCCTGTTGTGTCCACAAACTTCTCTCTTGGTCTCAAAGAATCAACAAACTACCTTTCCCTCTCCGCCAGAGCCTTGACAACTCCTGATACTTTTTGAACAAGTTAATAGACAACCATTCATGTGATGAGGGCTGTCAGGGAATAAATGCCTTTTTACCTGACCAATCACAGAGCGACTGTTCCCTCGGCCAGGATTGTGTCTTTTATTTAGCATAAAGGGGCGGGGTTACTTGCGGTCAGTGGTGGAGCACTGAGGCAGAATCTGCTGTTATCAACCAATAGGCCTAAGCTATATATTTATTATTGCAAGTGCTTTAAGTGGAAACATTTCACTAGGATGGCAAACTTTAAGTGCTTCCTACTGAAAATCGAAGGATTACAAGATCCAGAAATGATACAGTAGGATACATTTAATTATGTTGTTAGGTAAACAGCATATTGGACCAATTCAGCTGTTTCAATTTATATAGGCTATTATTTTAAGCCAATATTAAAAAATTGCTGAGAATAATAAATATAATTTTAAACTTAATTAGATAGTGTATCTTTACTGACTCAAATGCAAATATCTTTATATCATGTTTTCTATTTGTAGGCTATATCCTGATTTTTTAAATGTTCAACGACTAAACAGGGGCAAAGCAAATGGGGGCATAAATCAATCAAAACTTAAACATACAAATATCCTGGCCTATATTATTCTATCAAGTTCGCTTAGAACAATCACTTTATTACCATTAGGCCATAGTAACAGTAATAGTTGTGAATGTAGAGGTCTAGTTGTAGAGGCTATAGCCATAGGGGTGATGTTATTCCTTTTCTGATAGTAAATAGAAGTAGTGTAGCTATCCATGAAATAAATATTAGTGTTTTCAGTTAACTTAACATAAAAGGAACCGATCAGCAAGTTCAGCTCGGTTTTTACATTGAAAAGGGGATAGGTAATCTTAGCTGTTTCCCCATTGTTGAAATGGATGAGCTTCACTTGAACTGAAGTTGAATGCCAAAAGAAAACGGAGGCAAGCCCATCACAAATAAGTTGCCTAGTTTTGTTTCGGGTTTTGTCAGCACATAAGCCTGAACAAAAACATGACTACATATAGCCTAACTTCCATTCCTTTGTTGTTGAAATTCACTTAGTCGTAGGACATTTGAGTAAACAAAAAAAGTTCACTCACTAACAATATGACCAAGAGTGGTCACTACTTCAATGACAGGCCAAAATAACATGCAATTTTGCGCATAGGTTTTCAACCCATAACATCAACAATTGGCATTGGTAAAACTCCTATAGGATAGATAGATACATGTTTTAAATAGGCCTATACAAATGTTTTTATTTGTTAATGATCTGATGGTTAATTTACATTGTAAATGTGAGCTATGAAAGATGATAGAATATGAGAAGCAAAATACAAAAACAGTCCGCTATGTATCTTGTAAAAGCACGTGTTTATACATATATAAATTCACACATAGGCTATATCCAAAAGGTTAGGCGTGAGCAACACAGACAGATTAAGCCACGTTGTTACATGCCTTCAGCGCCGTCTGCTGGCGAAATAGACAATAGCAATAACACATTTATGAACCTAAAAGGTTTCATGGAACACTGTTATAGCCTAATACACTTATATATTATGTTGTGAACTATAATAATATAACTTGTATAAGCTACCAACTACATGTTTAGTTTACTGATAATACCTTTTCATTTGTAGGCTACATTCCCTCTTATGGTAGAACATTTGGCTATGAATGATGCTGTAGATCCTGGGAAAGCATCAGATAGGCCAATAGAAGAAGAATCTGGACATTGTATAGACTGTATTTTTAGATCACATTTTTGTGAGCGTGTGCTTACAAAATCTTAAACATTTCAGTGATATGCATCTACAATGCTTTAACCTATAATATTACATTAAATTATATTTTAAATCAAATAATTATAGGACTCTTTTGTATATTTCATCAAACCCAACATCACTACTTATTTAAATTTATATAGAAATTGATACATAGTTTATTACCACCATATTGAAAAGTTTAACATTTGAGTAATTGGGTGAGATGTGGCGATAAGGTTACAGCAGAGCAGACCATTATAATGCAAGTTGGAAATAGCCCTCTCCTCTATCTGCATATGGGTGTGTTCCCCGCTATTTGTAATCTGCTTATGATAATGTGAAAGAAACAGCGGGAGTCTGCAACATCATGAAGAATACTTAACAGGAGTTTCCCTGCATTTGTAATTAGCAAACCGACAACTAACAGAATTGCGGGCAAACCTCATTTGACCACTCTTGAGACCAAACCAACCTTTACTTCTGTTTGCAGCATATAAACCATATTTGCAATGACGGCTGGACGGAGCAAAAGACATGATAACAAATGTATAGGGTATTTTATTTATGTATAAACTAAAAAAGGAAAGCACTGCAATTCATGTCAAATTAACTTTGTCATTTGTAGTAAGCGCAAACATTAAATTCAGACCCATCCCTATCAACTCTTGAACACAATGAGTGTGAAAATGTCTTAAAGAGGGAATTTGTTATAGATTGTAAAGCCTTCCGTTCTCAAAAATGTAGTCACTATTGCTCTCTTTCAAAATTGACACCTCACCCGATAATAAAAAGCCTGCCATAATAACCCTTAGGCCTATAGCCTAACTCATTACGCAATCTCCCATCACACTTTCTCCTGAAAAATCAATATTTACTCAATATAATCCAACATAACCAAACCAGCCGTGATATTACTAATTGGATGTAATATGTTTATTTAATAAATTGGTTTACTTTTTCAACAGATCCTTTCTTTTCTCAGCGAGAGAGAGAGAGCGGAAGAGAGAGAGAGACTTCAGGTGAGAAAATATATAGAATTATGAATCTCCAAGCTTCATATTATTGTCCACTAGGGGCCGTGCCAGTGATTGGAGAGCAGTACACCACAGAAAATATTACCTTCTGAGCACTCAATACATATAGCCTATGAAATACCAATGGGACAGGAAGTGGACGGTTAAAAAGTGCAATTTTGAAACTAATATTCTTAGACTTGCTTAGCATTAGCAAAGCAATATTTGTATGATTTTTCTCTAATTTGGTATATTTTTTATTAACTCCAAACTCGAAATCAGTATTGTAGGTATAGTCAGAAATGTATAAATATATTTTAAACATTTACTTTGGACCAACCCTTTTTCAATAGGCCTATTTATGATTGACAGCCTAATCTCAGCAAGTTCGCCAGAATAGTTCATATCCAAATGAAACAATATTGAAAATGTTGAGAGCAGTGTTTGGGCTAAACATTACTTCTGCTGAGAAATAAGGAGAATTTCATAAATCTAACAAAATGTCCCCAAAATATAATTGGAACATTCTAAACCAGTCTACAAAAACAAAACATAGCCAGCAGCCTACAAAAGAAACAAACCAAAAAACACTTACACTTTGGATTGTTAGGCTATAATAGATCTATCTAAATCTACTTAAAATCTAATGTTTGCGGGTGTTGAGCAAGCTTTAAATTATGTCCGATACATCAATGGAAAAAGAACCCACGAACCACTGAAGCTCATAATGCGATACTCTCACACTGCTGTGCACTGCATTCGCGCACTCTAGACTGCAATGCTACTTACGTGCCAGTTTGGGTGTTGTCCTCATCTTTGGGTGATTGGCAGAAAAGAGGATGGAACATCATCTGTCCGATTCAAGAACCACTCTTCAGCCGCCGGAGAACTCTCTCTCGCTCGACCGAAACAGCTGTATGCTCTCTGGGCATCTCTCCCTCTTTACTAGCCCCCTAGTCCGCAGAGTTTTTACAAGAGCCAGTGCTCCTACTTCAGCGTACTGCCGCTCATGCTCCTCGCTGAACGCTGGTCCTTTGCTAGCTACCCCTGTAAGAAGAAAAGCCGTTTATGGCTACACACAATCTGAAAAGGGGCCGATTTAAAACGAGAAGAATGCATCAAGAACAACAAAAGTCAGTTATACCAAGTCTGCTTCACCCCCCCCCCCCCCCCCCTTTACACCGCACATAATGAGAAGCCAAAGCTTTATATTTTTTCAGTGGGTATTCAGAGATAATTTGAAGCCATTGTTTCTGGTACAGATGGTTCTTTTTAATACAATAACACTGCTCTTTGTGAATTCTACCCACTATAAAAATCTAAAGCGTTCTCCTGAATAACCATTTTGTTCTCGCTTGTATAGGGGCCAACAAAAGCTGCCGTGAGGTAATGGGCTTGGTTTATTGAAAGGCATAGAATAGGGATTTGATAAAGATTTTTTTTCTTTGCAGAATGTAGGCGTCATTGTAATGTAAAGAGAAACTAGTTGAATAAAATGTTAGCTATAGGTTGGTTATTGTTATTATTATCACTAACATACATTCCCCAAAACGACCGTTCACAAGCGGAATCCTTGAACTGCACAGAAAATGGAGGAAAGTGACACTTTTTTGGAGAGATAGGCTACAATAGACAATGATAAAATTAACTGTGGTTAAGGATTGTGAATTAAGCTTAAAAGTTGCATATGTCAGTGGGTTTAAAATCTCAATAGTATTCTTACCATGGATTTCACATAGCATCATTTTTTTTGTGAAGTGAGATGATTGAATTTAGCATTCAGGGCGCATAAGAAGGTTTCTATAGCCATTTAAAGTAACAGTATTCAATCTGCAGTTGATGCCATTTGTAATTAAGCTATAGGTAATCAATAAAGTGCTTAAGGAATTACAAAGGGAGCACCGAAGTTTAGCCAAACAAAACATATTGCATATCACCAATCGTTAGGGCTGGATTTACTCTCCATGTCACCTAGTCTTTGGCTTTGGCCTGACTCAAGGTCTTTATCACTCCTGACAGGGAGCTGGAGGAGAAAGGAGGAATCTCAAGACAAAAGGTCTCAGCAGGGAAAGTTGTTAATCAGTGGTTCTACGTTTGTCTACTTTTCTATAGGAATTACTGGCTTCCTCTACCTTCCTATAGCTCCATACTGACAGTAATCCACTCCAGTGGCAGCAAGGGCTTTGTCTTCTCATATAACATGGTTCACCATTAATCTCTAAGGTGCTGCTACAAAGGGGTGAGCAATAATGACTTCAATCAAAATTCTACCCCTGTTAATTAGCTTGCAAGGTGCACCCAAGAAGAGGGAGGGAGTTGAACAGATTATGTAGGGGACGTCTAATAACAACAACAAAAACAGTAATCGGGTGATAGGATTATTATGGAGGAGTTGAGTGACAAAATGTCCCACAGCCTCCGCCTCGTTTTAAATCAGTGCAGCTAACAGTAATCTGAAAATGTTTCATGTCTTTCTCAAAACTCCCTTTCAAAGCACTTTCCTTACTCCCCATTGAGAGTCAAGGGAAAGTATCTTGGCTTTAAGTATTATTGTCAAGCGGATTAACAGATTTACTGTTAGTAATGTGCTTTGCCATAGATCGCATTATTAACTTTTATCTCCAAGTTAGAATCAAAGTCAAATGAGTCATACAATGGATGTCTTTGGATGATTATAATTGAAACTATTTGAGATAAAAATGATACAATGCAACAGCTCGTTGTTTTCTAGTCAGTCTAATAACAGCTGGGCTGAGAGAGTTCACTTAGATAGTGTTTTGAGCATCACAGATTGCTAATGCATTTCAGATGAAAAACTAGGCATTCATATCCGCAACATGGGCTTTTCATTTCCATATGCATGAGGCGCCTGTTTGTGTGCGTTTATTTTACACAACCACGGCCTAATGGGAGGATGACACTCAAGACCCCATGCTTTTCTCTTTACGCGAGACACTGAATCTGTAATCAATGAGAGAGTAGTCCTCCAAAAGCACACAAGGCCAGAGACCTGTCAGTCATGTGTCACATTGATCCCTGATGTGAACTACCATGGCAATGAATAGAGAGCGTAAACCCATGCACACTCATTCACTCTCATACTCACAGGGACCAGTTCACCGTGGACAGCTCTCATCACATCAGGGGCTAGCTACTCAGTGCTCACTGCATGAAATATCTCCAATGTGATTAAGGTAGCATAATCAATAATTGGTTGATAGGAAATATGATGGTTTGAAAAACCAAATTATCTTTGACATGAAATGCTAAAGCTCTAGAAACTCTAATCTCCTTGTCATACAGAGCAGATATACAATTGTGTAATGTTAATACACTACTCAAGGAAAATGTGGAGAGAAGATGCATTTTTCCCCTCACTTACCAAGGAACACCAATGGGACCCTTCTCATTCACAAATACATGTTTTTAATTTGTGTATAATATATGTGATACACATATCTATATATTTGATATGGCTCTTTCAAGGTCTTTCCCTTCTAAAACGCCTATTCAAAATGGGTCAACTGACTGTCACACATGAAGAAAAAGATACCAATATAATCATACATTATGGTAAATCACCAGCCAGAGCAGATAAACTGAGACACATATGTTTATATTTGCACATGTTGTCCTGCTTCACTAGCATTTGTTTATAAAGTCTGAAAAAAGCAGGACACACACACACACACACACACACACACACACACACACACACACACACACACACACACACACACACACACACACACACACACACACACACCAGCTGAAAGGAGAGGATTTCAAGACAAAGTAAACCCACCTCACACAACCCTCTGCCAAAAAAACACTGACATACACGTCAACTGTGAAAGTCTGAGCACAACACAAGTGAAACAACACTGGTAACTATTCACTGGAAGTGTTCTAATGCACAGAACAGTAATAACCTAGTGACAAAACACCTGTCATAATATGCTGTGACAGACTGTAATAATAGTCATAAGCATTATGAATAATAATCTAATCCTATTAAGTTGAAGATGTGTGATACTTACGAATTGTCATGAGTTGTGACCTGGTATAATTTCTACGACAGTGCTATGGTTGCACTGTCAAGTCATATCATCAGATAATCTATATTTTCCCAGGTATAGGAGCAAATGCTGTACATATGCAATGTCAAACCATCTCAACAAAATGAAGCATGGTAATTGCCATAGTCATATCAACAGCTACATTATGTGACACAGAGTACATAGACAGAGTGAAAATCACCTGACAATAGGGTCGAACCGGCATGAACCTAACAGGAACATTTTGTGAGCGACAACCCACATGGAAAACAGTAATGTAGCAACAATAGCAGAGAATAGGTGGCGGTCCCATCAGCAAACAAAAGTCTGCACTGTAAAACACACATAATAGATCCAGCTAAGTGGCAGAAGTGACGATATGCTACCACAGCGCTTACTACACAGTTACTCTCGCCATCAGACTACCATTGGTTTTGTTTACTGGCCAATTTGAGTTAAAATAAAGCTTTGCTTCTGCTGACTGCACATCATTATCCATGAGACTGTAATCCCAGCAGCAAATCCTATAGCTTCCAGAGCCAGGGCCCTTTGTTTGGGATTACTGACAGTTTAGCCTATAACAAAGAGAAATGAGGCGTTCACCTCATCCTCTGTAATTAAGTGTGGAGAGTAATTTAGGTGGCAAACCAAGACACCCAAGGCAGAGTAGGATGATACCTTTTAGATGCTGGCCACATCATGTCACACAGACAGTGATACCAAGCAGAGTACAGCAGAGACAGCAGACCCACTGGACTGGATTGGATTTACAGTGCATTCAGAAATTATTCAGACCCCTTTACTTTTTTCACATTGTGTTATGTTACAGCCTTATTTTAAAATATATTATATAAATGTTTTTCATCATCAATCTACACACAAAACCCCATAGTGACAAATCGAAAACAGGTTTTTAATATTTTTGTTTAAAATTCATTGAAAATAAAAAAAACAAAAATACCTTATTTACATAAGTATTCAGACCCTTTGCTATGATACTCGAAATTGACCTCAGGAGCATCCTGTTTCCATTGATGTTTCTACAACTTGATTGGAGTCCACCTGTGGACAATTCAATTGATTTGACATGATTTGGAAAGGCACACACCTGTTTTTATAAGGTCCCGCAGTTGACAGTGCATGTCAGTGCAAAAACAAAGCCGTCAGGTCGAAGGAATTGTCCATAGAGCTCCGAGACCGGATTGTGTCGAGGCACAGAACTGGGGAAGGGTACCAAAACATTTCTGGAGCATTGAAGGTCCCAAAGAACACAGTGGCCTCCATCATTTTTAAATGGAAGAAGTTCGGAACCACCAAGACTCTTCCTAGAGCTGGCAGTCCGGCCAAACCGAGCAATCGGGGGAGAAGGGCCTTGGTCAGGGAGGTGACCAAGAACCCGATGGTCACTCTGGCAGAGCTCCAGTTCCTCTGCGGAGATGATAGAACCTTCCAGAAGGACAACCATCTCTGCTGCATTCCACCAATCAGGCCTTTAGTGTAGAATGGCCAGACAGAAGCCACTCCTCAGTAAAAGGCACATGACAGTCCGCTTGGAGTTTGCCAAAAGGCACCTAAAAGAACTCTCAGAACATGAGAAACAAGATTCTCTGGTCTGATGAAACCAAGATGGAACTCTTTGGCCTGAATGCCAAGCGAGGGATCGAGGGAAAGATGAACGAAGCAAAGTACAGAGAGATCCTTGATGAAAACCTGCTCCAGACCGCTCAGGACCTCAGACTGGGGTGAAGGTTTACCTGCCAACAGGACAATGACCCTAAGCACACAGCCAAGACAACGCAGGAGTGGCTCCGGGACAAGTCTCTGAATGTCCTTGAGTGGCCCAGCCAGAGCCCGGACTTGAACCCAATCAAACATCTCTGGAGAGACCTGAAAATAGCTGTGCAGGGACGCTCCCCATCCAACCTGACAGAGCTTGAGAGGATCTGCAGAGAAGAATGGGAGAAACTCCCCAAATACCACGATTGTAGCGTCATACCCAAGAAGACCTGAGGATGTAATCGCTGCCAAAGGTGCTTCATCAAAGTACTGAATAGAAGGGTCTGAATACTCATGAAAATGTGATATTTTATTTTTTATTGTTAATACATTTACAACAAAAAAAAATCTAAAAACCTGTTTTTGCTTTGTTATTATGGGGTATTGTGTGTTGACTGATGAGGGAAAAAAGATTTCCTCCATTTTAGAATAAGTCTGTAGTGTAACAAAATGTGGAAAAAGTCCAGGGGTCTGAACACTTTCTGAATGCACTGTAAACTACTGTACAACCCCACATCTTTAAACCAGTTATCCATTTAGTTCCAGATATCATCACATGGCAACAATTAAAAAACACATTCTGGGACAAACAGAAGATCAAGATGTGTATGATATTGAATATTTTAATTAAAGCGTAAACTCATTTTTCTTACACTTTCGAGGTGAACAGGCAGGTGCTTCAGACCCATACAAGGCAGAATTAATGGGATTATTTTCCTACATTGTTTTACCATTTGTTTGTTCATTATGACATGTATATACCTTTCCCACTTTAAGCCATGTGACTGAACATCCCTAACACATCCATGAAAACACAGCATAGTTTGCCAGTAGGATTTCCACAGGCCAGTGGGACCTCAAGTGGTGTCCATCTAAGCTGTTGACCGTATCCTCCATCCATTTGGGAAGAGCTCCAGACAGCCTGAGGAGATGGGGCTGGGGGCTGGCGACTGGCAGCTGGCTGAAGATGCCGGGGTGGTGAAAGGCACTAGGCAGTCATAGGCGGGACAGACATAGCTCCCTCCACTCAAGTCAGGCAGGCCTAGCTGGCGCCAGGCATGGAGCGTTAAGCGAAGTCCGGGCCGGGATAGGATAGGCCTCTCTGCTGCTCAGGCCAGGAACATGCAGATACAAGTATGCTCCAGACACACAAGGCTGGACCGCCATCTGACAGGGCTGAGCTGCCTTTGATAGAGGTGGAAAGCTTTGTTTTGATGGCCGTCCAGGGCTCTGAGTCAAAATAGCTATCTTGTGGTGGACTTTGTGAAAGCCGGGGAAATCTGGTAAAAAATAAAGACTATTCCCTTGCTACTGCACACACACACAAAATAATGTTTTGTGGTAAGTGGCTGGACAAAGAGAGCCTTTAAAGGCATTTAGTATCCATCTGCAGAGAAATACCAATGCTCACTATCACTCATCTACTGCAAATTCTCTATTTCAATTATGAAATAGTTCAAAGTGCCTAAATAAAATGTTTATTTTGGTGTCCTCTCAAAAATAGTTTCAATTGTCATTTCTAAAAATGCCCACATGTGCTGAATATATCTATTGACATAAAAAAAAGGTTACTTCATTGGGTACTTTTTTATATGAGGTTACTCCGAATGACAGATATTATCATTTTTTTTACAAAAACATATGATGTCATAGGAGCCTGAATAAAGAAGAAAAATGAATGCATCCACACACAACCACCTCATATACATTTTGGGAGAAATATAAATCTACAATGTCCTGGAAATTCAAAATCATATACAAAGAAAATGGTGAATGAAACTTCCATATGTGATGATGTGAGTTGAATGAGGGTCACCCTGCCATGCAGTATGAGTCCAGTAGTAGCCTACAGACAGGGCCAGAGAGAGAGAGAGAGAGAGAGAGAGAGAAAGATTGATTTATTTCTTAAGCGTCTAAAGCCAGGTTTATACTCCGGTGGAATGTCTGTAGACTGTCGCTGCGACTGTCTGTTTCCTTGTTACACAGACATGAAAAAAGTTCAACTTTGACCCTGTCGCTGCCTCCGTTGTCATGGGTACATGGGACAGGCTTTGCACAGGCTGTGGCTGGAGCCACTGGAGCTACGTAACCATGACAACGAATCTAACATTTTCAATCAAACACCTGGTTAACAGCTAGCTGGTTAACAATTGCATACTACATAGCTAAAATACAGAATACCTACAGAATACATAAAAACATAGATTTAACACTATGGAGGACTGTATTTTTGTAGAATGGCTGTTAAGTGCAGTTATGGTACATCCTTGTCTCTATGCAGTTGAGACAAATTAATATAAAGATGCTCGGAAAGAAGTGAACTCCTGGCTAGCAATTACAAGCCAGCTTAATTCAGCCCATAAGTAAACTGACGTTAGCCGAGCTAGCTAGATAGCGAAGCTAATTCTTGACTACTTAATCTATGACGCATCAAACAAACAAACAAATATATGTTTAAATAAAATTGATTGCTCTAGCCATTCACATCCGCATACAGTTGAATTTGGAAGTTTACATACACCTTAGCCATTTAAACTCAGTTTTTCACAATTCCTGACATTTAATCCTAGTAAAGAATCCCTGACTTAGGTCAGTTAGGATCACCACTTAAATTCAATAATGTGAAATGTCATAATAATAGTAGAGAGAATGATTTATTTCAGCTTTTATTTCTTTCATCACATTCCCTGTGGGTCAGAGGTTTACATACACTCAATTAGTACTTGGTAGCGTTGCCTTTAAAGTGTTTAACTTGGGTCAAATGTTTCGATAGCCTTCCACAAGCTTCCCACAATAAGTTGGGTGAATTTTGGCCCATTCCTCCTGACAGAGCTGGTGTAACTGAGTCAGGTTTGTAGGCCTTGCTTGCACACATTTTTCAGTTCTCCTCACAAATTCTCTATAGTATTGAGGTCAGGGCTTTGTGATGGCCACTCCATTACCTTGACTTTGTTGTCCTTAAGCCATTTTGCCACAACTTTGGAAGTATGCTTGGGATCATTGTCCATTTTGAAGACCCATTTGCGACCAAGCTTTAACTTCCTGACTGATGTCTTGAGATGTTGCTTCAATATATCCACATAATTTTCCTGCCTGATAATTCCATCTATTTTGTGAAGTTCACCAGACCGTCCTGCAGCAAGCACCCCCACAACATGATGCTGCCACCCCCGTTCTTCACGGCTGGGATGGTGTTCTTCGGCTTGCAAGCCTCCCCCTTTTTCCTCCTAACGTAACAATGGTCATTATGGCCAAACATTTGTATATTTCTGTTTCAATAGGCCAGAGAAGATTTCTTCAAAAGGTATGATCTTTGTCCCCATGTGCAGTTGCAAACCGTAGTCTGGCTTTTTTATGGCGGTTTTGGAGCAGTGGCTTCTTCCTTGCTGAACGGCCTTTCAGGTTATGTCGATATAGGACTCGTTTTACTGTGGATATAGATACTTTTGTACCTGTTTCCTCCAGCATCTTCACATGGGCCTTTGCTGTTGTTCTGGGATTGATTTGCACTTTTTGCACCAAAGTATGTTAATCTCTAGGAGACAGAACGTGTCTCCTTCCTGGCTGCGTGGTCCCATGGTGTTTATACTTGTGTACTAATGTTTTTACAGATGAACGTGGTACCTTCAGGTGTTTGGAAATTGCTCCCAAGGATGAACCAGACTTGTGGAGGTCTACAAATGTTTTTCTTGGCTGATTTCTTTTGATTTTCCCATGATTTCAAGTAAGAGGTTGAAGGTAGGCCTTGAAATACATCCACAGGTACACCTCCAATTGACTCAAATTATGTCAATTAGCCTATCAGAAGCTTCTAAAGCCATGACATCATTTTCTGGAATTTTCCAAGCTGTTTAAAGGCACAGTCAACTTAGTGTATGATAACTTTTGACCCACTGGAATTGTGATATAGTGAATTATAAGTGAAATAATCTGTCTGTAAACAATTGTAGGAAAAATTATCTATGTCAAAATCTATGCACAAAGTAGACTTGCCAAAACTATAGTTTGTTAACAAGAAATGTGAAGTGGTTGAAAAACTAGTTTTAACGACTCCAACCTAAGTGTATGTAAACTTCTGACAACTGTATGTAACAAAATCCACCACCACAAACAAATATCCACCAAACTAATCTACCCATAACAGCTGCGGCCTACCTCAACAAGATTAACCCGCTAACTGGTGAATTGCATTGCCTTTACTTTTTGTCAATGAGTCTATCCTATTACTAACTGTAGAGTCAGAGTCATTCTTTCCCCTGCTTTCCCATTGGTAGGCAATTCGTTTTTTTGATGATTGCGGATGGCAGGTAGCCTAGTGGATAGAGCGTTGGACTAGTAACCGAAAGGTTGCGAGAACGTATCCCCAAGGTAAAAATCTGTTGTTCTGCCCCTGTTCCTTGCCTAGTTAAATAAAGGTCAAATAAAAAAAAACAAATTTAAAGAATGATGTAGTGAAGTGATTGGAGTCTGTTGAATGTTGCCGGTGGCATTTGTAGGTAATGTGAGAAGAGTACATGATTGTCTGTTTTCATCTCCCTAACGAGAGTCTGGTATTCTCCACGTTGCTGTCTCCTACTGTTAAAACAAATAAAATAATAATCATAAGGAATAAGGTTTTGAAGTGTCAGGAAATATATATACACATTGTAGAATAATAGTGAAGACATCAAAACTATGAAATAACACATGTGGAATCATGTAATAACCAAAAAAGTCTTAAACAAATCTAAATATATTTTAGATTCGAGATTCTTCAAAGTAGTCACCCTTTGCCTTGATGACAGCCTTGCACACTCTTGGCATTCTCTTAACCAGCTTCATGAGGTAGTCACCTGGAATGCATTTCCAGTAACAGGTGTGCCTGGTTAAAAGGACATTTGTGGAATGTCTTTCCTTCTTATTGCGTTTGAGCCAATCAGTTGTGTAGTGACCAGGGGTGGGGTGGTATACAGAATATAGCCCTATTTGGTAAAAGACCAAGTCCATATGGCAGGAACATCTCAAATAAGCAAAGAGAAACAGTAGTCCATCATTACTTTAAGACATGAAGATCAGTCAATACAGAACATTTCAAGAACCATGAAAATGGGGGTGGGGGGGGGTGGGGGGGACGACGACGACAATGTAAATAGTCTGCGTAGCCATTTGATCAGATGTTCAGGAGTCTTATAGCTTGGGGGTAGAAGCTGTTTAGAAACCTCTTGGACCTAGACTTGGCGCTTCGGTACCGCTTGCCGTACGGTAGCAGAGAGAACAGTCTATGACTAGCGTGGCTGGAGTCTGACAATTTTTAGGACCTTCCTCTGACACCGCCTGGTATAGAGGTCCTGGATGCCAGGAAGCTTGGCCCCAGTGATGTACTGAGTCGTACCGGTATCGGTCACTTTCCGACAAGTCCCGTGACACTTGTGAAAAATGGAGAACACCATCGTCTTAACGAGAATCTCCCCTTTCTACAATGGGGTCACATCAGTTTATAGCCCAAACGGTTTTCGTGATAAGACCGATTTTCTGGATGTCTCATGGTTTGACAAACACGGCTGTAGCTCAGCAACCTTCCACCCCAGATGCGAAAGGCCGCCATAGGCAGATGTGGTGGATTGAGAAGCAGCCCATGCTGAAAGGGATTTTTTTATTGACAGGGAGGGGGGGGGGGGGATCACACCATGGAGTTAATGTGAGAAGACCAGAAAGACCTGAGACACAGTACCCTCTACCATCAGACAAGACATGACTTGACACACATTTCTCATTTCCTTAGCTTTCTTACCCTTTCTTTAAACACTAGTTGTAGAATTTCACAACTAGCTCATAAAGGCCTGTGGCCCACGGGAAGATAAATCTTTGGCGTTTGCCTGTCTGTGAAAAGCAAAGAGAGCCTTTGACTTATGGAGGCTTACGACGTCCATTGTCACCATTAGGAATGGCAGGAACTCCATGGGAAAGATCCCAATGTGCTGTAGCGATCCTTTAAACACCAGCATAAAGAAAGGAGGAGGGGGGAAATAGTGGCAAGTGCATGCAACAGTTTGCAACATCTGCCTTTCTGTGTGTGTGTGTGTGTGTGCGTGCGTGCGTGCGTGCGTGCGTGCGTGCGTGCGTGCGTGTGTGTGTGTGTGTGTGTGTGTGTGTGTGTGTGTGTGTGTACGTGCCCCTGCCAGAGAGCACTTAATAGCTGTCAGCTCTTTACCTCCCACTGTTAACATCTGCTATGCTTAACGTTGCCATGTAACTCAGTAGTACAGCAGATACAGGCTAATAGAATCAAATGATCCCACGCTGCCAACCCTCATCACGTTACACGCACACATTTCATTATGACGCAACAAGCAGATTTGTTGTTAGATGATTATCAATCTAGAGTAAGCTTGAGGCTGGTGTAAAACCGAAACATACTGCTCACGTAAGGCGTATAAGTAATCTGCTTAAATCCCTATTTTCTTATCACATCATATTCATATTAAATTAGTAGCTAATAGCATGTAACAAGAGTTACATACAGTTTATGGTCAATTCCTGCTGTTTAAGTATATCATTTCGGACATTCAATTCAAACGGCAATTCTTAGCTACATGTTGTTTCTGAAAATGTTTTCAGCTGAAGTGAGTCTTTTTGATAATAACATTTTACTTTAATATATGCACATTACACATTTAGTTACCATTTGAGATTTTTCAGGTGCGGATTTTGAACAATGTCAAAGTATCTGCCATACTTTTAGTAGTAATGAACTGACTAGTCGACCAAGATACAAGACCCGCCTCTGCAATAATGTACATTTAAAAAGAGCTCTGTTTCTAAGTGAGTGTGTCTGGGAGTGTGAAAGGCCAGGACAGAGGAACAATGACAGCTGTCTGTCTGTCTCTGGCATGGCATTGTTGCTCAGGCATTTGGGCCAGGACCTGACATACATCCAAGATGCAGACTCGCTGGACTACCCCCAACTACCCCCAATTCCCCCATTGATGTTTGTTCAAAATCAATAAAAAATGATCTTGGAGTCCATATGCCATTTGGCAGCTCCATCTTGTGGCGTCATCTTTAGAATATAGAGGCCATACTGTACAATGGAGTAGCCGAGCGCATGTAATTTGTCAGGCTAATCTCCAGCACACTTACATTGATTTTTCCCCCTCTCCTGATTCCTTAGCCTCTAGTCATTATGAACACAAAAACGAACTTAATCATATAGTGTGTTAATGCATGGGTCACAATAACCTCCATGTTCTTGCCCTCTGGTAATTTCAGGCTTTCTTTATATTTTCTTCTGAAGTCTTTTTACAGGTCACTGTCCTATTTTTGGACAATGGAAAATGTGCAGTTGCGCAAATGTTGGCCTAATCTTTTCTGAACTAGAATAGAAATGTATTCAAAAATCTCTTCTTCTCTCTCCTTGATTATGTTTTCTAAACTGTATGTTTGATATGATCATACACAGGGAGTGTTCTCTTCAAATCTATTTTATATACACTGCCTTCAAAAAGTATTCACACCCCTTGACCTTTTCACATTTTGTTGTGTTACAATGTGGGATTAAAATTGATTTATTTCAGATTTTTGGGGGGGTAAATGATTTACACAAAATACTTTGTAATGTCAAAGTGGAATAAAAATAAAAATGTGAAAAATAAAACACGATCACAAATGTGTTGATTTGATAAGTATTCAACCCCATGAGTCAATACATGTTAGAATCCCCTTTGGCATAGATTACAGCTGTGATTCTTTCTGGGTAAGTCTCTAAGAGCTTTCCACACCTGGACTGTGCAACATTTGCCCATTATTCTTTTGAAAATTCTTCAAGCTCTGTCAAATTGGTTGTTGATTATTGCTAGACAACCATTTTCAGGTCTTGCAATAGATTTTCAAGCAGATTTATGTCAAAACTGTAAATTGGCCACTAGTAAAAATTCCCTTTTTTTCTTGGTATGCAACTCCAGTGTGGTTTTGGCCTTGTGTTTTAGATTATTGTCCTGCTGAAAGGTGAATTCATCTCCTGGTGTCTGGCGGAAAGCAGATTGAACCAGGTTTTTCTCTAGGATTTTGCCCATGTTTAGCTCCATTTCATTTATTTTCCATCCTGAAAAACATTCCAGTCCTTAACGATTACAAGATTACCCATAACATGATGCAGCCACCACTATGCTTAAAAATATGGAGTGTAGTACACTTTGTATTCAGAACCAAAATGTAATTGCTTTGCCACATTTTTACAGTATTGCTTTAGTGCCTTGTTGCGAACAGGATGCATGTTTTGTACGATTTTATTCTATACGGGCTTCCTTCTTTTCCCTCTGTCAATTAGGTTAGTGTTGTGGAATAATTACAATGTTGTTGATCCACCCTCAGTTTCCTCCTATCACAGCCATTAAACTCTGTAACTGTTTTAAAGTCGCCATTGGCCTCATGGTTTACTTCCTCTCCGGCAACTGAGTTAGGAAGGACGCCTGTATCTTTGTAGTGACTGGGTTTATTGATACACAATACAAACTGTAATTAATAACTAACACCATGTTCAAAGGATATTAAATGTCTCTTTTTACCCATCTACCTCCCTGATCTTTGTGGTTTATTCTGTGTTTGAAATTCACTGCTGGACTGAGGGACCTTGTATGTGTGGGGGTACAGAGATGAGGTAGTCATTCAAAAATCATGTTAAACACTATTATTGCACACAGAGTAAGTCCATGCAGTTTATTTCACTTGTTAAGCACATTTTTTTTGCTCCTGAACGTATTTAGGCTTGCCATAACAAAAGGGTTGAATAATTATTGACTCAAGACATTTCAGCTTTTCATTTCTAATTAATTAGTAAACATTTCTAAAAAACATAATTCCACTTTGGCATTAGGTAGTGTGTGTAGGACAGTGACACAAAACCTAAATTGAATCCATTTTAAATTCAGGCTGTAACAACAAAATATAGAAAAGATAAAGGGGTGTGAATACTTTCTGAAGGCACTGTATGCCATTTGAGACAAAGATTGTGTTATTTTAATTACTTCATCGTTTGTGTTGTATATAATCAAATCATTGTTGTCGAACCCTATTGAATTCTACAAAAAATATTTATATGGCCTTGGTATAGCCCACCTGATAATTCCTAACATCGGACATGTTGTATTAGAGCTAATAGACAAACCTAATTTCTCCATATATCAATGGTACTCAGTCCTGAATAAAGTATACCATTCAAAGGAGCTTACTGGCTACCTCATGCCTGCATTAATAACTGTGATGGATTTAACCCTTCTACCATCAATCAGGCTGAGAGACTACTCTGGATGGCGGTGATGATAATGTTGTTGGTTGTTTTTTGGGGGGATTACAATCCACTCCAGAGCAGAGTTTGATTTTAAGTGGATGTCCTCTATATAGTAGCTGGTAAGACACACAACATACTGTTATACTCGTGCCATTCAGAACAATGGTTCTCACAGAGCATGACAACGTGGCACAGCACTAAGCCTATTAGTCTTTTCACCTTCCCAGAGTTCTGCTCAAAATGCCACGTATCAATAGGGGTTGCTGTACTATCGTGAACCTTATTAAAGAATCCAAGCATATCCAGCACTATCACAAACAACACACTGTGAATCTGTATTTCTTGTGTTGTTTGCCAGAAGTATAATTTACACCAAAGCTCTTGAAAAAAAAAACTCTTGTGGCATCTGTGTCACCTACTCTCTTAAAGGCTTTACTCCTCATGTGCTTATCTGCTCCAGTCAAATGTATTTCTTATCGAAGAGAGTGAGGGGGGAGCCTTCTGACAATACTGCTGTTATCAAATTTCTTCAGCCGAGTCCCCATGTCATTCAGCAGTCAGATGGTCTCCAGTTTGATTGATGGATGGGCTTCCCAACAAATAAAAAGGGATCAACAGCTTTGCACCTCTCTCCCCATCGGAGACCCGAGTGAAACATTCCTCCGTAACAAAGGCGGGATTACGGATGTATTAGCTCTCCATCGACCACGGCCTCCTGCTCCTGTCAATACTTTGCACATAATAACCTGAAGCAACGATAAGGAAACAAAAGGCAGGCGAGATAGGAGCTGGATGGGAAGATAAATCAATAGGAGTGAGGGAAAGTTTTTTCAAAGACACACTGTCAGGCCTGGGGAAGAATTTCTTCGGACGAAGCGATGGGATAATGGCCCCTGACACGAGGACAATGAGCCCTCCAGGCCCATCAGGGGACTGCCGGTTGGTCGGTCGGCTGGCCTCAATAGGACCAGGAAGATAAGAGGCACAGGGGACGGTCGGTGAGTCTACTCAGCCCCACTCACAGGGACACAACACAAGGGCTGTGCTGGACCCTCAGCCCTCTGGCATCCTCAATGCTCCTTCTGTTAGTTTCTATCGTTATGCAACATGTATTTCAATGAATCGCTGATGTACTGAGTGAACAGTGTCCACATAGCTTTGCAGAGGCTCCTCATGAGTGTCTGTCTGAACATATCAAGGTTACATTCACATTTCCTCTAGCCATTCCTGATCATTTTCACTTCTTCTCTGAAAGGCCCAAGGTAACTCATGTGATTTATGGCTTTATGTGGACACATTTCTGGAATAGTATAAAGCCTTTCCATTTACCAACCCTGAGCGACTACCGGAAGTCTATAAGTGTCTCCAGTGACAAAGAAACATTTTGGAGGATTTGTTGGTTCACAAATCTGGGGAGGTTATACAGTACTAATAACTGGATGAGAGGAAGTCAGGGTAATTGTTTCCCCATTCCTAATTAATTAATTTCCCTCCTGTTTCACAAACCATCATATGTCTGGTGTTGGAAGGTGCAAGTAATAAAGAAAGAAAGAAAGAAATAAAGAAAGAAAGAGAGAGAGAGAGGGGGGGGGAACTAGAGCTCTGGAAAATTAATGAGAAATGAGAAAAGAGGGCTATGCATGTTCTGTCTGCAGAAGGCTGTCACACAAAGACACAATAAACCCTCGGAACAAACAGGCACTTCAAAAAAATAGCCCAGAAACAGTGAGCAAATTCAATTACAGAAGTAATTAGAAGATATAGGGCAAGGCTGCCTTTTGGGACTGTGCCAGAAAACATGAATTAATAGGAGTGAATAGGAGGAGGTTGCACTGGTAATTAAGAGGCAATCACCTATGTCAATGAATACCTTAAAAAAAACACAGAATGGAAACTATTAATTCAGTGATCAAAAATATTTTGAAGATGATTAATACAGCAAATTCATTTTCAAAGACTCATTTCTGGAAAGATAGCAAGACAATTGCACATAATGTGCTCCTTCTGGCATTTATATTGCTAATTAAATTTTGATAATTTGCAGAGGCATTTGAGAATTATCTGTAAAACAGCAAAGGCAGCATTTGGCAAATATTGTCTTTACTGTTTAACAGTGCTTTCAGTTCTTGCACCAGCAGAGATCTGATAAAAGCCTGTCTTCAAACTGAGACCTTTCAAAGCAAACTGAGCAAAAACTTACAATTTCACTTCAACTTCTCTTATCATTCATTAGTGCCTCCTCCTAATGAGACAATAGCAGCAATTAAATTACCAGATAAGAATAAAATAAATAATAACTTTGCTGATTTACCTCCCACGGGAGAAGCTATCGTTTCTGCCTGATGAATTTTGTATAACCACACACTGTGTTTGTAAACTAATTAATCCATTGACAAAATCCCGAAAGATGAAAAGCTTTGAGCTCCATAAAGAGGTAACAGATAGAGAGGACTAAAGCGAGTTGCAGATTAAAAGAGTGTTGGAGTAAATAAACAACAAGCCACATTGCACTGTGAAAAATAGTTTTGTGTCGCCTACGCAGAACATACAGTGAGTGTACAAAACATTAAGAACACCTTCATAATATTGAGTTGCGCTCAGTCAGAAGAGTTGCCCTCAGAACAGCCTCAATTTGTCAGGGCATGGACTCTACAAGGTGTCGAAAGCGTTCCACAGGGATGCTGGCCCATGTTGACTCCAATGCTTCCTACAGTTGTGTCAAGTTGGCTGGATGTCCTTTGGGTGGTGGACCATTCTTGATACACACGGGAAACTGTTGAGCGTGAAAAACCCAGCAGCATTGCCGTTCTTGACACGGTGCGCCTGGCACCTACTCAATATTTTGTCTTGCCCATTCACCCTCTGAATGGTACACATACACAATTCATGTCTCAATTGTCTCAAGGCTTAACAATCCTTCTTAAACCTGTCTCCTCCCCTTCATCTACACTGATTGAAGTGGATTTAACAAGTGACATCAATAAGGGATCATAGCTTTCACTTGGTCAGTCTATGTCTATGTATTGGAATGTATGTTTCATGCAGTCAGTGTATATGGTATTATTTTCATCCAATGGTTCTCAATCATAATCATTCTTATTAATCATTCAGTTCTAAATAATGATATGTGATAAAGAGTGTGTGCAGTGCTGGAACACCACTGGCAAGACATGGTACACGGTACAGATCATGGCGGAATTGCTATAGACTGAAAACCTAAACTTTGAGCTCTATTCATTCATAAGTCCCTGCTACTGGAGCACATAAACAGAGAGAAAACACCTACTGTAGCAGTGAAGGTGCTCCTTATACCCTGAGTAGAATTCATTTAAGATCAAACTCGAGTCTTATAATTTTCATCATATCTATCTTTTGAAGGAAAGAAATGGGGACCAAGCAGGGTGCTCCAATGAGATGAATTTTAAGTTCAAGATCTTTGAGGATTAGCCTTTCTTTTTGTAAAATAGGAGATTTCCATACACAATATTTCCATATTCATACGTGTTAGCATTTAGAGCCACTTTATGACTGATATGAGAGGAAAATTCCACTTAATATTATCAACAGTGACGATCTGGGGTCATAAAAGCCCAATACCCTGAAGGGGATGGATAACACTAATATGCTTTCACATTTCAATGGGGAACTAGTCCCTTATTTACAGCAGAAAGTATATCATTTACTGCAGAGTGTAGAGAGAAAAGTGGATGGACATAGACTGACTGGCCCTCAGAGTTTATCATCATCGCCAAGAGATGAATTCTGAAAGACCAATTATCACTTAAATGGAATTAAGCCCAAAGATGGACTGTCATGGTCAACATTCTATTTTCCCAGTCAAGTCTTGAGGGAGCATCGCTCTGAACCAAAGACCCAAAACAAACTTAACTGGAAATGTGATTAGTGTTTAAAGTATCCAAATCATTAATGATCAAACACGGCACTCCGTTTCAGCACGGTCATGTGAGGCAGAGATTATACATGTGATCTGGAGGCTTAAACGATTTAGTCAATTATGAACGTTATCTAAAATGCTTTAATTTCCTATTCAGCCCTTCCATAGGAGCGTCACATTTGTCAATGATGCGTGATTAAACACAGATTGCAACAACATGAGATCTGTCACATCTGGTGGCAGAGGGACCTGAGATCTTAACGAAGGAATGAGGGAGGATTCAAACTTTCCCTCTTCAGCCTTGGCATCCGATTAACACCAGGCTTTGGTGGGATGCCAGCGATGGGGCCATCTGTGTCCCTTAACCCTCAAGATGGCAGATGTAGAAGCAGATTGATTTTCGATTCAGCTGGATACACAATCACTGCTTCATGAACGTCAAGTGCGAGCTGTGACTTGCTACCGTTTCCTGTCATTTTCAGCCAACTCAAATGAGGCAATAAATCACATCTGTACCCAAATTAAATAATTTTCACTCTATACAGGAGAGAGAATTTACCTATAATAGAGACTAGGGTAATTACTTATCCTAATAGCTAACTTTAAAAAAGTTTTTTTGTATCCTTTGATTCACACTAGATGTGCCTTGTGATTTCAACTATCCATTACAAATTTTCAACAATGTTTCCATTTAGCAATGACAATGTGACATTACTATGGGTTTACATGATATCAGATGGAACCATGTCAGAGGTAAGGGTGGCCAGGTCTTCTCCACAGTCAGGGGGCCAGTCTCAGTCAAGCAAGCCAGCCTCCCCTTTGCCTTTTCATTTGTAATATTGAGCTCCGTATCTTAGCCCCTGCCTGCACCTCACTGACTTCCATTCAATATCCAAATAACCGTGTTTTTGTGGTGGTAATTGCTCTCGTTTTCTCAGCGCCCCACGGTGGCTTTACTTCTTACCAGCCTGCGGTAGATGGAGACTCCTCTGGTCCCAGTTTGTGAGTGGTGGAGACTCCTATGGACCCATTGTGAGAGGTGGAGACTCATCTGGCCCCAGACTGTGAGGGGTGGAGACCTCTCTGCCCCCAGACTGTGAGTGGTGGAGACTCTTCTGGCCCCAGTCTGTGAGTGGTGGAGACTCTTCTGGCCCCAGTCTGTGAGTGGTGGAGACTTTTCTGGCCCCAGTCTGTGAGTGGTGGAGACTCTTCTGGTCCCAGTCTGTGAGTGGTGGAGACTCTTCTGGCCCCTGTCTGTGAGTGGTGGAGACTTTTCTGGCCCCAGTCTGTGAGTGGTGGAGACTCTTCTGGTCCCAATCTGTGAGTGGTGGAGACTCCTCTGGCCCCAGACTGTGAGGGGTGGAGACCTCTCTGCCCCCAGACTGTAGGTGGTGGAGACTCTTCTGGCCCCAGTCTGTGAGTGGTGGAGACTCTTCTGGCCCCAGTCTGTGAGTGGTGGAGACTCTTCTGGCCCCAGTCTGTGAGTGGTGGAGACTCCTCTGGCCCCAGACAGTGAGGGGTGGAGTCCTCTCTGGCCCCAGTCTGTGAGTGGTGGAGACTTTTCTGGACCCAGTCTGTGAGTGGTGGAGACTTATCTAGCCCCAGTCTGTGAGTGGTGGAGACTCTTCTGGCCCCAGACTGTGAGTGTTGGAGACCCCTCTGGCCCCAGTCTGTGAGTGATGAAGACTCCTCTGGCCCCAGTCTGTGAGTGGTGGAGACTCCTCTGGCCCCAGTCTGTGAGTGGGAGCCTCCTCTGTCCCCAGTCTGTGAGTTGTGGAGACTCTTCTGGCTCCAGTCTGTAAGTGATGGAGACTCCTCTGGTCCCAGTCTGTGAGTGGTGGAGACTCTTCTGGCCCCAGTCTGTGAGTGGTGGAGACTCTTCTGGCCCCAGACTGTGAGTGTTGGAGACCCCTCTGGCCCCAGTCTGTGAGTGATGAAGACTCCTCTGGCCCCAGTCTGTGAGTGGTGGAGACTCCTCTGGCCCCAGTCTGTGAGTGGGAGACTCCTCTGTCCCCAGTCTGTGAGTTGTGGAGACTCTTCTGGCTCCAGTCTGTAAGTGATGGAGACTCCTCTGGCCCCAGTCTGTGAGTGGTGGAGACTCCTCTGGCCCCAGACTGTGAGTGGTAGAGACCTCTCTGGCCCCAGCATGTGAGAGGTGGAGACTCATCTGGCCCCAGACTGTGAGTGGTGGAGACTTTTCTAGCCCCAGTCTGTGAGTGGTGGAGACTTTTCTGGCCCCAGTCTGTGAGTGGTGGAGACTTTTCTAGCCCCAGGCTGTGAGTGGTGGAGACTCTTCTGGCCCCAGACTGTGAGTGTTGGAGACCCCTCTGGCCCCAGTCTGTGAGTGATGAAGACTCCTCTGGCCCCAGTCTGTGAGTGGTGGAGACTCCTCTGGCCCCAGTCTGTGAGTGGGAGACTCCTCTGTCCCCAGTCTGTGAGTTGTGGAGACTCTTCTGGCTCCAGTCTGTAAGTGATGGAGACTCCTCTGGCCCCAGTATGTGAGTGGTGGAGACTCCTCTGGCCCCAGACTGTGAGTGGTGGAGACCCCTCTGGCCCCAGTCTGTTAGTGGTGGAGACTCCTCTGGCCCCAGCATGTGAGAGGTGGAGACTCATCTGTCCCCAGAGAGAGGGCTGGTGGTGGGATAGTGTGTTCTGTGGGCTAATAAGACTCTTTTCAGCTCTGCACCACATCTTCTCCACCACACATATCAGCACACAGCCAATGACACCTGACACCCTCAAGCCATACATAGGTTTCTATAAGAGATGGTGACAGCAGAGGTCTTCCACGCCTTTTCAATCCACAGCGGTCCGAACTACAGTCCCACTGTAACGTGTTTCATTGACTGGCTTAATATCATCCAAATTGACAATTATGACGTGGTATAAAAGAATTAAACAAAATATTTCATTTTGAGGAGGCAACTGCAAAACAGCTGAATAGCTCGTAAAAATGTTATTCCCTTATGTCTCTCCAACCATGGGAAAGATCTGACCCAGCTGAAATTCCCCAAAACTCCATCAGAAGTTGAAAATTGAAAAGCCATTGATCTTTATTTTGAGACAGTCCAGCCCTTTGTGATGTGAGCAGCACAGCCACCCTTTTTCCATGTGGGAAAGGAGAAGTGTCCTCCCTGCTGTTGACCTCCAGTCTATGGGAACACCCTGTCTGGTCTTCTTGCCTGCCATCCATCCCCTGGGGACAGGCCGGACAGAACTACAAGGCTCCCTCTGGACTGTCCAGGAATCTCAGTAATCCAACATGCAGCATAGCACACCAACAGTCATGCATACCCACACACACACACACACACACACACACACACACACACACACACACGCACAAAGGCAGGTAGACAGATGCATGCACACACTCAAGCACACAAACACACACATCACAGTGTGTTTGACTTTCTGCATATTGAAAGAGATTTACACTGACAGTAAAATCCCACATTTCAATCATCTGTGTTATCTCAGTACAGATAGCGGCAGACAAAATCTGCTATTCAAAAACTATTATTGTTCATCTAACTGGCCATTTGATTTCCCTCTAATCTTATTTCCCTCATATCCCGTTTTTGAACAGGGAACAGTTTCAAGTACTGTCCAACATGCAAGCTGAATTCCTATGACGCCCATGAGCTGCTGGGCCTGGCTGGCTGGGTGTGCAGGTCTCCCACATACAGATCATGTCTAAACACTGTATTGTCCACTACCGGGAAAAACAATCCCCTCTCTGACATTCCCAGCATGAAATGGAAACTAGTCCAAACTGAGGAAATTGTTTTATTTGTCAACTTTACCAGTCACATGTATTTAGGTTTGGAAACTAAACCGTGAAAAAAACATAAATGGCACACATTTCCGCTTGGACAAGTTGTTTTGACTGTACATGGATCGCCCTACTTTCTTCCAGGAGCACACACTTCCATGATTAGTTTTACAACAATTGTGATAGCGATTCACTGATCTGCGAGATCAGACATCACACGAGCATTTGGCGCTTCATGTGGAGAGGCTGCTGTGGTGCTCTTTGTGGACTGAGGGGGGAAAGAGGCTTAATTCCTCCAATGTTAATGTAGAGTAAATTCCTTGTTGGGATGTGGCGGCTGTCGGAAGCTGCCGATGGCCGGTGTGAGCCAGGGTCAGAGCCGCTGCTGGAGATTAGATTTTCTCTCTGCCTGTCCAGAGAGGGAGAGGAGCGCGACGCAATGAGGGGGATTTGCGCTCTCAACCTCGAGGATAGATGTTCCCATCACAAAAAGCCCCACCGCAAATTGCACTTATTGAATAGCTAATTTGGCAGTCTCAGTTCAGCGGGGCTTAAGAGGAGAGAAGAGTGTGAGGAGGATGAACACAAAGCTGCAGAAAACAAAAGGCAGCAGCTCCTGCGAGGCTAGGACTGGATGAGGAGAGCTGCGCCCGGCGAGAGGAGAGGAAGGAGAGAGGAGAGGGTGGGCTGGGGGGCTTCCTGGATGAGGGGCATGCAAGCAGCACACAGAGCATGAGTGAGGCTGCCCAGCCTGCACCCATTGTTTTCTGACATGCCACTACCTTCATTAGCACTGGAGTAGCTAGTCGGCTGTAGGGCAGATAGTCAGTCATCCGTGTGTAACTCTTCATCAGACTGTCATCATGGACAGCACAAAGTTACTCACAGCAGTCTCAACTTTTTAGCCATCGTTTGATATAAGAGCGTG
Source organism: Oncorhynchus mykiss (assembly GCF_057628025.1). NCBI lineage: Eukaryota > Metazoa > Chordata > Actinopteri > Salmoniformes > Salmonidae > Oncorhynchus > Oncorhynchus mykiss. The sequence goes on along the minus strand of NC_143026.1, from coordinate 69,116,801 downwards.
CGATACAACCCAGGTAAACAAAATACCTGAAAATATTTTCTATCCCAACTGGGGAAGAGTTGCTTGCTACTTCAGCATAAATGACTACAAACGTGCCCAAAAGGAAGGCCTTTTCTTTTCACAAGACCTCAAAAGGCTTGGCATGTACACAAGATTAGTAAAGTTGTTTTGATGTCTCCTTGCCAGTAAACTCAATTCCCGTGATCAAAGTGGATCTGTAACATGTTAAAGCTGATCAAAAGCACCGCTGAGATTCTGAATCAGAAAACAACTGACTAGAAATTCCTAAACTCCAGAACCTAAGAACGTAATACCCTTGAATTACCATAATAAAAGAATAACTGCAATAGTAACTACATTAAACATAACAATAATATTTGTTGAAGCCAAGCGTATCTGTATAATAAGCCACAGAATTAAATCACAGTGTATGATGTTGATAGCCGACTGGTTTATTGACACAGTGCATCTGTTTAAAACACGTGTCGTCTTGATTGGAAAATGCTTAGAAATTGTCATAGCCTATATGAAAACAAAAAATGCTGCAGTGCTATGGGTTAATAGTAATGTAGCACCAAATCCACTTCTGCTGCTTTTAGAGTTGAAAAGTTTGAGTGAGTGGAGCTGTTGCCAGCAGCCATATGTTTTCATAACTACTCATCTCCCTCCACTACACCCATCAGTCCCCATTAGCAACTTAATGTCCACCCTAAAACACCAGGCATGGAAACAGATGTGCTTTTTGGACCGAAACATACGTGGAACATAATGGAGAGCACATCCACTGTCCACCAGGCTTACCATCACCGGACCACATTAACAGTTATTCTCTTTTAAAAATGTCACTTGCTTGCACTGCCGACAACTTGGTCTTCTGTTAGCATGTACTCTCACTGAGTGCACATAATGGCTGAAATGGATGATGAAGAGACAGAGGCAGGAAAAAAATACACACATACACAAAGGAGTCCTAAGAAAGGAGCCCTGTAATGTGGTACTCTGCTGCTCAGACCTGAAGGGGTAGGAGGCAGCATCTTTACGGTGTATCCAAGCAGCACTAAAATACACTGTCCGTGCCCAGTCAGGGCCATTTTTCCAAGCCGCAAGGGCTCCTGCATCCTTTACACTACACTGGAAACCCTTTGTACTAATTGCTAGATTGTACCAGATTTTCCAGTTCAATTCCACCCTATAATTGTCTGACAATGATGGGCAAGGAAGGGGAAAACTTCATGCTCCAGCACCGTACGGGGCAGGGGATTGAAAATGACTCAAGGAAGTGAGTCACACATCTGTGTGTGTGTGTGTGTGTGTGGGGGGGGGGGGGGGGGGGGGGGATGCCGACTCCACTGAAGCCCACTCTCCAGCGAGCACAACCGAGAGGAGAACCAAGCCTCCCTTCTATCCCACCACCACCCTACTTCAAACATACATCCTCCTTACACCTCTCCTTTCCTCCACCCCACACTGACACACCACCATTTAGAATGACTAGAATGACACGCTTACACCGCAATACTCTCAATCCTCTCACAAAATTTACTTTGATGTGGTTAGAAAAACACTAATAACTGACAAGTAATACGTACATCAGTCATATATAAACAATACCCAAAACCACAGTAATAACCACATCATATAATACGAAAAATGTACTATATTAATTTGATTTCCGAGGAACTGCAATTCAGTCTGTCTTTTGCTTCAACAAATGATTTTAAGCTGCATGTTCGATTAGACCTTCCCTCGTGTCATCTAAGTGAGAAGTGGCCCACCCCCATTCAGGCAGGCTGGCTACGGTCTGTCACTCTGCATACTATCAGCTGAAGAAAGGATAAATAAATAAATAAGTAACATTACGTCTGTTTGACTTAAATTAATGTGCAGCGAGAGACATAACTATTTTACATGTGTGCTGGTGCAGGCACAGAGCACCTGCAATCCAAAAGGAAAAAGGTACCAGCATAGACCAGCCCTCTCGCCCTCGCCCCCTCCAGGTGCTAGTCTAGTCTACAAACAGCAGTGAAGTAACTGAGCAAGAGAGAGCACATACTGTAACACAGACCCACACACCCTGCCTGCCACGAGCTGCTCTTACCCGACTCTGCCCAGACCTGCACCAACACAGGAGGTATGGTTATTGATCGTCTGCATTCCAAATCAAAACAGCCAGCATGCTCGTCTTTAGTCGTTCCACACACTCCATACATACATTTGCACCTGAGCACAAATTTCCTCACAGGGTCAAAGATCCAGAAAGAAAGAAAGAAAGAAAGAAAGAAAGAAAGAAAGAAAGAAAGAAAGAAAGAAAGAAAGAAAGAAAGAAAGAAAGAAAGAGGGAGAAGCAGAAAGAGAGGGAAAGGGAGAAAGGAAGAGAGAGACCAGCATACAAGAGGAGAAACAGCTGTGTAGTAGCAGTCAGCTTACCTTTTCCCCGCACTGCTCTTAGGGCCTAGACCTGCAGACACATCCATGGTGGTCTCCCCCTAAGCCCAGAGCCCATATTGAGTGAAGCAAGGCCGCCTCATGACTCCCACAGCCCGGCAGCTCTGCGCTTTAGCAACTAGAAGAGCACAAGACTAACATGTCTTCCCCTCTGCCTCAGCCTGCTTTAGTGTAAGGGGAGCTAGGAATGCACTGGCTATAGACTTTTGTCCAAGCTGTAGGTCTTTTTTAGTGAAGCAAGATTAGTTCATACAAAACTCAACAATACAGCACCGAAACCCATTGTTGATATTCAACATTTTTCACATAGCGGGACAGAATAGACAATACGGTAGCTAGGAAACCATGGGCTGGATTACAAACTGATAATATCTCATCCTTTCGCAGGCCTGTAATCCTTTTCATTGAGCGGTGGACGGAGCAGACGTAAACCAAAATCAATATCGGTGTAACTGGACTGGGGGTGCGGGGGTGTCAGGATGTTTTCACATTGCTGCACCCTTCACAAGATTTTTGTTGTTGTTGAGATTCAGACGGGCTTTACACTACAGATCTGCTCCGCTTGGAAACAGACCTGAATAGACACTTCTACATAAGCCAGTCTTAGCTTGCTTTCAAAATGATGACTATCACAAAATACTATACTGCTATAAAAAAAGAGTGTTTGTTACAGTACAATTTACAATTGAACAAATCAATGTGCAAAACTGCACTCCCCCCCAACCCAAACAATGTGTTTTTATGTGAAATATGTTTCAGGAAAAATACAGAAACATTGGCACCAATGTGCATTTTAATTGTAATATAATTTGAGTAATAATAATAAAGTATATTTGCACAGGCATTTACATAATAACCCAAATGAACCTTTAATTGTTTGATAATTTAACATCAACATTACAGTTGTGAAACATATATTCAAACAGGTATGAATTATTCCAAGTTAAAACCACAGAGGCAGGTGAAGAGCAAAAGGCTGATGAGAGATCTTACCATGGCTGCTGTACCTGTGTGACTGATCCACTCCCTGCTCTGCTCCAGCTGCCATGTTTTTCCAGGGCTCCTGAATCCTCTAGGGTAGCCAGAGAGAAGGGATCGTTCAACCCCTTTCTTTTCACCACTTCTGCAATTGACCAATTGACAACTGATTGATGGTTATCTTTTCACAACAAAAAAGGGAGAAATTACCATCTCTAAAGCTATGTACAGTAAAAAGCCCCAAGAGTAAATTACATGTTGCTAAAATCCCTCCTTCACTCAGTCCTCACGATGGCAGGCAAACAAAAAAGTTTCCTTTTTGCCACTTCTGGGGCACTGTAGATTTGGCCTTCCCTGCCAACTGCACAGAGAACTTGACAGCTTCTTTAAATGGGGGAGCACAAAGGGCCTTGAATGAGGGATGGTACCATGCCGGACGGCCATTCTCCGGAAAGGCCTATTCTTTGCATTGAAAACAGAAGGCTTGTGAAAAAACAGATAAGCCATATCTGAATAAGAGCTGGGACACTGCTTCAAGTGACCTTGGGGAGGGGGAGATTCTATGTAGCGAAGCTTTTCAGATAAGCACAGTGCATTCTCTGCATCCAAATAAACAGACCAAATAGAAGCAGCACAGTTGCTTATCAAATCTTTGCTTGGTTGAGTCACCTTTTCATGCATCCAGTGCTCACTGTGTTTCATCAAGATCAGTCAAATAGAACAGTGAAATACATCAGGAGCCCTCCTCTCATTAATACATCTACTACACCTAACCATGCACTATCCAATGCAGTGACAGTGACTTATTATGCTTAAGCAATTATTTTTTGCCCCTGATGGTCTACATAGCACATACCCCCCATCTCTGAGCATCCTGAATGGCCTGAGAGTAAAGAAAGGAGAAAGTAGGGATGGAGGGGGGCTGAGGAGGAGGATGTCTGGGGGCCAGTGATGCAGGCAGCCCCAGCCCAGAACACTCAGCTGCCAACAGGGGCCAGGGCTCGCCTCTCCTCTTTGTATGGAAGCACAATCCTCAAACCCCCCTTTTCCTTTTCACAGCCTCTCAATCAGAGCAGATGGGACCCAACCAAGAAGACATCAACTTTGGAGGAGTAGAGTCCTCTATTCAAGGACCCCAGTTAGAGAGAAGCTTCTCTGTCAAACAGACCAGTGTTTAAGCATGTTGCTCCAGACATAACGCCCTAATGTATGAACATAATATGTAATAGGTAAATATTGTTTACAACCGAACCCAATGTTATCTCTAGAATTTGACATACAGTTATTCCCTACTCAAACAGAACGGAACATACTTCATCCTAATTCTTTTGATTTGTTTGATTTCAATTCCTAGATACATGATGCGTCAGCCACGTTTTATTAATGAACCGCTGTAGGGAACTCTCAAATTGATATAAACAAATTGATAACAGGAGAAGGGAAGCAAAGGGTGTAGATATTGGCACCATGCTGTTTTCCTCCACTTGGTAACAATCTGTTGGGTTTAATTGTTCATTCATGGTATGAATACTTAAATAGGTGGCTCAGCATCAGGTCAGGATAATGACTCTATCCTTAGCTACTGAACCCAAATTGCTACTCGTTTCATGTTACCATGGAAATATTCCACAATGTCTATGATTACACTTCAGTGTTACATATTGAGGCATACTGTAGTTCGCAATGAAGACATCTCCACACACACACTTCCATTCTCTCTCCTTTCTCCTTCCCTCTTCCTCTTTCATACACACAGGCTTGATTCCTTTACTGTATGTCTTGATATAATTGGTAACATTTTAAAATGAAATAGGGTTTAAATCAGGGATACATGTGGCCCAAAAACCAAATAAATCTAGTGGAGTCAAACCAAATTGAAAGATAACATTTTCAGTTCAACAGTCTTGGCTGTCTGATCCTGTGTGTTGTGGTCCTCAGGTCAGAGCCACTGATCGACCAGAATACTGAACAAAGCAGTGATGGACAGTTGGACACACAAGGTCAGGAACATCTCAGCCTTTACACACCATCTATCACACATCAGGCCTGGCGTAAACACAACCTGGGCTCTCACTACGTCTCTCAGCATCGATCGCTTCCTGCCACAACATCCACAGCAACACATAGTAAAAACGTTCAGACATATCATTTTATTTTCTCTCTACTCCGTTTTTTATGAAATTAGCTTTAGCAGAGAAAGGTAAAACAAAACAATAAATAACACATGAATAAGACATTGCAATAAATATAGAATATTTGTCATTTATACATATGCGTTTTACCATTTTGGTGTGGTTTGTGTGGGTGCAACATCCATGACGGAGCCTATAGAAAATTCTTGATGAAGAGCCTGCCTGTGCCAGTGCCAGCCCCTGAGGCCTCTGTCCCCTGCCTCTGTGGCTCTCTCTCCATGGGGAAATGTGATTACATGTGTATGAGTGGTAGGTGCTGAGCAGAGAGCGGCTGACACCCGGGAGGCACACTTTGCCACCTCCATGTAAGCCTCTTGTCCAAACAAGTCAGATCTGGGGGTGAGGCAAGACACCCCAAATTGTCTCTCTCAGTGTGACCCTGTCAATCAATGAGGATGTCGGTTACCTCCGGAGTGACAACACAGAAATAGCCATCATTACCTGCTCCCAGACCATTATCCATGAAGCGTGATCATCAAATGAGTGTATCCAGACACCGTTTAAGAATATAACTGTCATAATATTTCTAGACACCAAGCTGAATGCAAATTACAAAGAGGAGAAAAATACAACCATGATTTGATTTGGGCAGAACAGAACATCAGATTCCTCAGTGGGCTATAGAGGCATTCGCTTACATTCATATTGTTGCTGACAGAGATAGAATGCCAGAAGCCGAAGCCTTGTGTTTTCCTATGGCTCAGTGGTTGTTAGGTTTGATAACATTGCATTAGAGAGATGATCTTTGTCAACACTGCCCGGCTAATGTCATATCTCCAATGACACTGTACACGTCACTACACTCAATTGGGAAAATGACAATGGGAGCATAGGGGTGCAGTATAACTACATGGACTGCTCCACTGCAGCATGAGAGACTGGGAGGTAACCTGATCCAGTCTCTGGTCTTCTTGCACTGCCAAGCAGATATTACTCTGTCTACAGTTGACAGCCAGCCCATCCCCACCTGGCTGAATCTACACTACTCGTTACGGTTAGATCTCTTTACTCTTATATATTTCACAATTTGTTGTGTTACAAAGTGGGATTGAAAAATATTTAATTGTCATTTATTTTGTTATTGATCTACATAAAATACTCCATAATGTCAAAGTGAAAAGAATATTCTACACATTTTTACAAATTAATACATTTTTTATAACAAAAATATGGAAACAACCATCCACTGTAACCTCACAATGCACACTTCAAAACAAATGAGAGCGAGAGGGAATGAAGGAAGGATAGAGGTAGGAAAGGAGTGTGGTATGGACTTGTACACATCAATATCATAGGGATGTTACTAGATGACATCACATGCATAGATGAATATTAACAATTTACCTTACTGAAATATGTAAATATCATTTCATAAGTATTCACCCCCTGTGTATAGGCAAGCCTAAATTAATTCAGGAGTCAAATTTGGCTTAGCAAATCACATAATAAGTTACATGGACTCTACCCTGTCCTCTGTCCTCCATACATACAACATCTGTAAGGTCCCTCAGTCAAGTATTGCATTTCAAGCACAGACTCAACTACAAAGACCAGGAAACATTTCGAAAGCCTCAAAGAGTGGTAGTGATTGGTAGATGGGTAACATGAACACATCAGACAATGAATTTCTCTTTAAGCATGATCAAGTTAATAATTACATTGATGATGTATCAAACCACCCAGACACATTAAAGATACAATTGAATGATCAGCTATGAAAAGCCAACTGACATTTACTCCTGAGGTTCTGACCTGTTGCACCCTCTACAACCACTGTGATTATTATTATCTGACCCTGCTGGTCATCTATGAACGTTTGAACATCTTGGCCATGTTCTGTTATAATCTCCACCTGGCACAGCCAGAAGAGGACTGGCCACGCCTCAGAGCCTGGCTCCTCTAGGTTTCTTCCTAAGTTCTGGCCTTTCTAGAGAGTTTTTCCTGGCCACCATGCTTCTACACCTGCATTGCTTGCTGTTTGGGGTTTTAGGCTGGGTTTCTGTACAGCACTGTAAAAGGGATTTATAAATACATTTGATTGATTGAATTGATTGAATTGTCTTGAACTGAGCTGAAGGACAGGAAGGAAACTGCTCAGGGATGTCACCATGAGGCAATTGGTGACATCCCTGAGTATGGCGTTCAATGGCTGTGACAGGAGAAAACGGTGGATGGATCAACAGCATTGCAGTGACTCCACAATAATTTCCCAAATTACAGAGTGAAAAGAAGTATAAAATGATACTGCAAAAAATACGGTAAAGAAATACTTTTTGGCGTAAATGCAAAGCCTTATGTTTGGGGCGAATCCAACACAACATATCACTGAGAAACTGCCTCCTTATTTTCAAGCATGGTGGAGGCTGCATCATGGTATGGGTATGCTTGACATCAACAAAGACTGGGGAGTTTTTCAGGATGAAAAGAAACTGGATGGAGCTAAGCACAGGCAAAATCCAAGAGGAAAATCTGCTTCAGTCTGCTTTACACAGACACTGAGGGAGGAATTCACCATTTAGCAGGACAATAACCTGCAACACAAGGTCAGATCTACTTGCTTACCAAAAAGACAGTGAATATTCCTGAGTGGAAGTTACAGTTTTGAGGGGCGGCAGGGTAGCCTAGTGGTTAGACTGGACATTGGACTAGTAACCGGAAGGTTGCAAGTTCAAATCCCTGACAAGGTCTGTCGTTCTGCCCCTGAACGGGCAGTTTAACTCACTGTTCCTAGGCCGTCATTGAAAATAAGAATTTGTTCTTAACTGACTTGCCTAGTTAAATAAAGGTAAAAAATTAAATAAATCTGCTGGAAAAACTATGGAGGACTTAAAAATTGCTGTCTAGCCATAATCCCCAAAACCTTGACAGCATGTTGAAAAGAATATTGGGCAAATATTGCACAAGCTATGTGTGCAAAACTCAATCCAGTGCAGTCAGAAATGTATGTATATTTTCACACTATGAGGTTGGAATAATATTGTGAAAATGATGACAGTGCCTTTTTAGTGTAAAAGTTGTTTGATGGAGTTGTGGGATGGAGTTTTGGCTGTAAATTAGTTAACAATAGACCAATAAGAAAGATAGTTCCAAATCTCTCTACCAATAATAGCTAGTTTTCAGTTTTCCCTCCCAGACAGTCCAATTAACATTTTTGCTTGAGAAATTGCTCTTTGCTAAGAAGCTATTTTTGTTTCTTTTTGTGTTTTGAAAGGTACTTAACTGGTACCCAGAAATGATTTAATATTGAGATACAAACGGCTGCATTGGACCTTTAAGGTTCAGACACAATGAGAAATCTGATAGTGATAGGTACTTAACACCTCTGCCCAGAGTGGCAGCAGTTAACATTTTGTTGTTCAATATATAACAGTTTTATCTCCAAAGCTGCTGCCTGTTAGCTGTCCAGAGTCAGTGGAGTAGCTATCTATGTTGTGCTAAATGGCAATGCTAAACATTTAGCCAACGTTAGCTAGCAAGCAATCTGGCAGTATGGGATAATGGAGAGTGAAATAAATGATTTATTAATCTTGCTAGATACGGTAGCTAGCTGGGTAAAGCATTTAGTGTTGTGTGCATTGTGATGAAAAGGGGGTGGATTACACCAAGAAAAGTTCCCTATTTTTTCCTTGTCACTTCTGTGATTGGCTCAAAGTTATGTTCTCAGTCACTGATGAGCATTGACATTTTACCAGTAGAAATGGCAGGTTCGTTGTGAAGAAATCCAAGGGGGTGAATAGTTATAATAGACACTGTACTCTTTACAGTTAGATCTCTTTACTCTTACTCTTTACCGTTACATTTAGACATCAGGAGGTAACAGGGATTTCAAATAATGTTTAAGTCAAAGATTTGCATCATACTTAACATTGTTTAAGTGCAAGGTCCTTGACAGGCCCCCTGAGATCTGGGCTTTGCTAAGTCAACTCTCTGTCACACAATAAAATTAATATCTTACACACTGTTGTAGAAGATTTCTAAATCTTTGGTAAATAGGCCTAGGTACACCCCAAACGCTACAGTTGTGTGAGTGAGTGAGTGATAAACAGAAGCTCCAGTGTGGAGGTGAGCCATTTCACACCCTGGTGAGTGAACATCAACACTAAACCCTGAGGGGAAGGTGTGAGCTAGGCCAGGGGACTCTGTTCTCTCAGCAGGGTTGGGGGGGGTGAGAAGCATTTCTGTGCTCACACCTGGAGGACAACCTGGTGGTAATGAGCCACTAATGGCCTGGGGCCTGTAGCGGCATCCTCTGGGTTATTAGCATGGTGTTACTATGTTATTAACAAGCAAAAGCCTTTTCAATATGCTTGAAGAGAAAAAAGATTGTCCAACCCATTGGGTATCTCATTGCATCTCCATATGCCACCTCTTAAAATATCCAGAGAGACGGAATAAAGATCATTTTAAAGTGTAACATTTCTGATAGCCAACTTTCTAACTCTGACCATAACTTTGGGACTTTATGGAACTCCCAGAAGGCACAAGTTACTGAGTCGTTTGATTGTTTGATTTACACTGAAGACATGACTCTATTATTGTGTTGCAGAATTTGTGAATTTGGTCTCTTGTATAATAACTTCTGTACATTAATTTATACTGGATTAAGCGTCATTTCGTTATTTATGTTTCAACACTTCCTCCATCTTATTTCATTATCAGTTCTTTTTAGGTCTTGGTTCCAAAAGTTTATATATTTTTTCCAAGAGATTGGCAGTTGGATTGGCTTTCTGCAAGGCTTTCTTCAGGGAAGATTTGATGGAGTGAACATTTCGAGACATAGAGGTGATACAGTACATATTTTGATATTTAAATACATGCTTTGATAGACAACACTTCAGAATAAAACCATAGGATATACCACATCCTCCTGATGTAATGTACAGTAGATATAGATCCAAATTGATTAACATTGCGCTGATAACTATAAAGTAACTACCTGGAAATCTCCAGGTAGTAAAGGCCGTTTCCTATTCCAAACCACCCTTAATTATATATACTGAGGATTTGAGTTTGGTCGTTGTAGCCGACAAATGAGTACAAATTCTGGCCCGGCTAAATCACTGCTTAACCTGCCTAATACTTCCTAATCTCTTCCAGTGTCAAGCAATTAGCAGAACCCCCCTCCCGAGCTCCATGTTTAAAAGAAAGACCCAGTGTTTAGGGGAGGAGACAGTCTTTTCCACAGATCTGCCTGACAGTTTGGCCTCACATGCACACAGCCAGAACCCCCTGGAACAACCATTGTTGGCCGCTGGGGAGAAAGGCCTTTGTGCGAGGCTATCTGAAAGGCATTGTCAAGTAGTTGGCACCTTTTTAGTGAATATGCTGCTGCTGTCGCCGCCTCCGTAATTCCGCATCACAATAAAATATGTGTACGCTACCTTTTGTGGGCTGAAGAATCTAGCACATTTAACAGGCCTTGTTGTCAAACAAAGCTCAGCTTAACACCCACTAAAACATTAACATTAACAGTCAAACAGGTGGGTAGCAGAGCAGGGCTACCTCTCACACTGGGCTTAGAATAACTTACATGTTATATACAGTAATGACAAGATCACCCAATTCATTTGACTCAAAATACCAGGTCCAATTTGACAAATTCTACCTCAGAAGTCAGCATGACAAATGAACATCATCATCCTTGTATAAAAAAAGAGGCTAAAATAGCATGGTGAAGTACATTACCTAAAACAACCAGCCCCCTTGGACCTGCCCAGATCTCAGTCCACAACTCATTCATTCTTTCAATTAGTGATGTGTAAAACAAGGGAGCATCATAGTGTGGAGGAATCCAAAGGTGTTCTGTCAGCTCACATCTCACATGAATCAGACAGGAGTGGGTTCACTTCAAAGCCCCTCTCTCATGTCATCATGTCACAGAGGCATGATATTGTGACTATGAGATGACTGAGCTCCACAGACCGTGGCTCCCGGATCCCAGTGTCTGACAGGGTACACCAAGGTTAGACATGTACAATACGGCTGATTGTTGCAAACACACACAGCCATCTGATCAAAGCCCTGCTCCCATCACAGAGGCAATCAAGTGAAAACAACACAGGGGTCTGTGGCTCCTTGTTTTAAGCCTATCCCAAACCTTAACCCTTACCTTAACCATTCACAGTTAATGCCTAACCTTAAGATTTCGGAGTTAACGTCTAAATTTAACCTTAAACACATCGAAATTTGATGTTTGCAACAACTTTGAAATTTGACATTTGAGAAACATGTATGAATGTCTAATTCTGAAGTGAGGCTCTGAGAGCTAATTGTTACAGACACCTCTATATGTCTGAAATTAAACCAAATTAATTCATGAAGTTAGAGCTGTACTTTAACCTTGACAAAACCACTTTATTGCAATCAAAACCAAACAGGTACCAACTGTTGAGAAAGGAGAGACAAGCCATTCTTGACCAGGTCAGAATGATTGAGGACAACAGATGTGGTCACGAGAACATGGGATCTGCTTATAGTGTTCTTAAATAATCAATCTGATTATTGATTATCCTAATGAGGATCAATCACACGCTTTGCAGCTCTGACTGGTCTGAGTGGGGGACACTCACCAGTAAAACCACTCCACCAAAACACTATCTTGGTTTTTCCTGTCACACTGAAGGTTATCTCAGCGGGCAGCGGAGCGGGGACGTCAGCTGACAGCCATTTCCCATGATGCTCCAGGAGGAGCCGTCAAGCTGTCCATCCAACTGTCAGGTGACCAGTGGTTCCCATGGTTCCCCCCTCTGCCACTCCATTGAGCTGAAAGGCTCTATTATCTGTGCGTGTTGGAGAGGGACTGCTCAGGCTTTGATAAGCTATCACTGGTCCCAGGTGAGCGCTGGCTAACAGCACATCACATCAGGACAAAACGACCCAGTGATACCTGGCAACCAGACACACCCAGTTTTATCACATGTCCTCAACACTCAGCAGCACACAGGCTTGTGGTTATAAAAGTACCTTGGTGAGTGTTTTATAAATATACAGAATCCTATCTGGAAAGTAAACAAACAATGTGTTTATTTACATCTACCTGATAAAAACATTTGAATCAAAATCTCTAGTGACAAAATATATAATTTCTGCCAAATAAATGTCACAACTTTCACAAAGGAGTATTAGAAACACCAGTGTCAATAAATGTTGTATTCCATAGTTCTCTTTGCAAATGTCCAGTCCAGTTGGTAGTACGCTAAGTTATAATTGCATATATTTAGCAAGTAATACAACATAAAATGCAGAGCTACTCAACTAATCTTAATTTGCTCTAGTATTCATAGTTTCCAATTAGAGAAGAAGAATAGTGAAGCTACCACCACCTTGTGTACAAACACTTCCCTGCACATCCAATAATGTATTATAGTATCTGGGAAATTAAACATGACAGTAAAACCATGCTGCTGTGGAGGTGTACTGTGTTTACTTCACTCACCCAGAGAGAAACACATACCCAATCAGGTTGAGATATCCTACGGTGCATAGCCTCAGACACGGCTCCCTGTTCAACGCTTGTTGGGTACACAGTTTCATTACCTGAGCTGCCACAGAGCATCACCACAAAGCCAAATGTCAGGTTGTTTTACTATCTCCCTCTGCATTTCAGGCTAAAATAATTCACATCATTGTCTAATGCAGCTTTGTGATTGCTTCTGCGTTACATCATTGCTATTTTTCTGATCATTACAGAAGTGATGGAAGTCAAATTGCTTTTGACAAATTTGTGGATGAAGCCAACCAAAACCGCGAGAGATAGCAACCACCATCCGCAACAACGGCTGTGCTGCTCTTGAGGAACGACACGAAATAAACAAGCTTCTAAATGAGCAGAAAAGATAGCAGCGGGGTGGGGTGGACAAACGCAATTCTCATTCAATTGAAAATAATGTTTTTTCCCCCCTCTTATACAGGGTACCATGGAGAGAAAGAAAATGGAATAATTGATTTTTTTTCTGTTTTCCTCCAGTGTAACATTTCCTTTTCCTATCATCAAATCTAGTCATATCTTTCCACAGCCTGAATGACACTTTTCCCATCCCGGTAAGGCAGTGAAAGGTTGTTTGTTCTGCTAATTAACTTTATTACCCTGATAGCTCCCCACAGTCTTTGACGAAAACAATTACCATCCTTTTTTTCACTGGCAAAAAAACTATTAATTAGAAATGGGGCCTGGTCCCTGCCATGTTAGCCTGCCATGTTCCCAAGCCCTCGAGCAGGATAGCATTACATTGTCAGTAGTAATTTAGCTCTCATCTGTCTCTGCTAATTATTGTCATATTCATCAAATTCATCAAGGAAAGTGCTCTCAGAAGGATTGCATATTTGCAGTTAATATAGCATAAACTGGTATTACCCATCACCACATTTGTGATGATGAGAGGGACACAACTTATTCATCCCTAATTAGAGCAAGCTGGGTAATTAATTATACATTCCGCCTTATTACTTCAGAGTCCCAGATATTGTTTGTAGAAAACCTGGAGAGGGAGAAAGGGGAAAGAGCAGGAGAAGCCAGGAACCAGAGGGAAAAAGGAGGGGTGATGTGTTTTGTCATATGCGCTTTGCTGTAATTCCCACCTGACAAAAGACTCAGAATCAGATGGGAAATTGCAACTTGTCATCCACCAAATAAACTGCGGTAATAACTGATTAATGATTAGCACCTGTGACAGGTGCAATGCAAGCCGAGAGACATGCTTCAAATAAATAGAAAAAACGATCATATATCAGTCATATTGCATTTTTAAGACCGCCCATCTCATAAGAAAGTATAAAACAGAACTAAACACTTTGGTAAGAAAAATATTAGAATTTCCATAGAACATATTTAACATGGTGTGACTTTTTCTGTGACATGATATTAAAATACCAATTTCTTCACTGTAAATAGTCCCTTTGTCAAGCCATCAGAATTTCCTATATGCACTATCTACACTGCCTTCAGAAAGTATTCATACCCCTTGTCTTATTCCATATTTTGTTGCGTTACAGCCTGAATTCAAAATGGATTGAATATGCTTTTTTTTCTCACCCATCTACACACAATACCCCACAATGACAAAGCGAAAAAAAAAACACGTTTTTAGAAATTGTTGCAAATTTTGTGGAAATGAAAAACAGAAATAAGTAATTTGCATAAGTATTCACACCCCTAAGTTAACACCTTGCAGAAACACATTTGGCAGCGATTACAGCTTTGAGTCTATCTGGGTAAATCTCTAAGAGCTTTCCACAAATAGATTGTGCAACATTTGCCCATTATTCTTTTCAGAATTCTTCAAGCTCTGTCAAATTGGTTGTTAGCCATTGTTAGACAACCATTTTCAGGTCTTGCGATATATTTTCAAGTAGATTTAAGTCAAAACTGTAACTCGGCTACTCCGGAACATTCACTGTCTTATTGGTAGGAAACTCCAGTGTAGATTAGGCCTTGTGTTTTAGGTTATTGTCCTGCTGAAAGTTGAATACATCTCCCAGTGTCTGGTGGAAAGCAGACCAGGTTTTACTCTCGGATTTTGCCTGTGCATAGCTCCATTCGGATTACAAGCATACACATAACATGATGCAGCCATCACAATGCTTGAAAATATAGAGAATGGTACTCAGTCATGTGTTGTTTTGGATTTATCCCAAACACAACACTTTATATTCAGGACAAACGGTTAATTGCTTTGCCCCATTTTTCGCAGTATTACCTTAGTGCCTTGTTGCAAACAGGATGCATGTTTTGGAATATTTGTATTCTGTATAGGCTTCCTTCTTTACACTCTGTCAGTTAAGTTAGTATTGTGGAGTAACTGCAATGTTGTTGATCCATCCTCAGTTTTCTCGTATTAATTAATTTGTAAAAATTTAGAAAAACATAATTCCACTTTGACATTATGAGGTATTGTGTGTAGGCTAGTGAAAAAAAACCATCTGAATTTAATTCATTTAAAATACAGGCTGTAACACAGCAAAATGTGTAAAAAGTCAAGAGGTGTGAATACTTTCTGAAGGCACTGTATGTATGATCAATCTCACTTGAAAGTACTCCATATTTACATGTGTGAGGACTGCATAACTGCATAAGGTTGAGCCTGCTTTCCTCCCCAGCTGTGTTGGTCCCTCCACCCCCACCATCTCTACAGGGACTTCTCATTGTGACATATTTAATCAAAGCATTCAATGAAGCCAGGGAGAATCAGCTCCTATCCCTGCATCACTTAGCTGACAGGGACTGTGTTAATGATAAGCCCTGTCCATCTCAGGCCAACGCTCAGGTAATACTCAGACCAGATGACATCCAGAACAACTTTAATAATTTAAAGTTAGGTTCTAGAAATGTCATCTTTAAGGATTTTTCGATTTGGTTGGCTTTCTTTGAAGATCCCTGTTGTTGAAGTAATAGAAAATGCATTTTGCTCAACATTTACATGTATCGACCAATAGCAGCCTTGATAATCCTATCTATTGGGCTCATAATCAATTTTCCAATTAATAGCTAAACATACCCTCATATATTTCTTCTCAAGTAGACTATAGTTAACATGGACTTGCTGTAAAAAAAGATAAACAGCCCTACCCATTACCTTATAGCCTTAACTAACCTGAGGTTACAACCCATTGCTGCAAAAACAGTGTAATTACAGATTGATGGATTTTTCAATATAAATGTGGAGATTACATCCTCCCAAAGCTGGTAATGATGCAAGAGCAGCTCCACAACTCTGGGAAGGAAGAGTGGCCTGTCAGAGTCCTGGAGTATGTCAGATTAAACTAACATGTGCCAGTCAATATTGGTACACAGTGACCTGAGGTACCTTTGAAGCAAAACCATTAAGTCCAACATTTCCCCCTGAAAGTGTTTATCTGTGTGGATGGCTTACATGTCCTCTGAAGCAGATATTGAAAATGATTGGACAATGGTAAAATACCAGACAGGGGACCATAAGGACGACCTCAGCAAAAGGGAGAAAAAATCTTAATCTGCAACACAATGGTGCTCTCTTGAAACCCTATCATTTCCACTTCCAGTGGGTCCGCTGTCTGACTGTGAATGAAGTGAAAGGAACGGATAGTGTCGAAAATTGGATCAGAGCTAACATTCGCTCATTTTTATCAGCAGCTGCCAAAGGTCATCTGACATAATAGCTGATGAATTTAAACCCAGCGGATTTCATTTGCTATTTTCAATTTAGCAAGGCCTCCGAACCCCACTGTGATAAGAGCATTCTCCTATCGTGGCCTGTCACAAACATCAAGGATCTGGGGGAACTCACAGGAAGGGAAGAGGAGAAAGCTGCATAAGAATTAAAGATAAGGTTGGTAGGAAGAAGAGGGTGTTGCCAGGTGCAAAAGTTGAGAAGGAAGCATCATGTGGGTAAGTTAAGTAAATAGCATTTATAAGCGGCTACAACGAGCAGACCAACTTGACTAGTTTCAGAGCTCCGAGACGGCACGCTCTGAGCTACTGCAAAAATACACACAGCTGGCTAATTAGTAAGCAGGTGAAACTGCTCTTCCTTGTCAGTACGAACAATGTACAGTATGACATGGTGGAGTGTTCATCTATTTAGTAGAGGATGGTGTCTGTATCCCTTATATAGAAGTAATCTTAGCATTAGCGGTTAGTCACACCATAGTTTTGCTTTTCAGTATTACAGTATTAGACTCTCAGCATAACACGACTGATTATAGAAAACTGATGTACTGTATATCAAATACTGTATATAACTAATATGATGAATATGGTCTGAAGTTGCTTTGAGGTGATTTAGGCATGCTGTTTGGAGCATGTTAGCGCTTTTATTGTTTTGAACTCAACAATGCTTTATTCTAAGCTGTAGCCAAGTAAACAAAAACAAATCTTGAGCTTAAGACTCGCTATGTCCATTGACTCCAGGGATGTTCTATATTATCCATAAGAAAAGGTCAAATCGTATTGCGGGTGAAAAGTAATATTATAGCTTCATAATATTACATGATATTCTTATTCTTCACTAAACTTTAATGCAGTGTGACATGGAGCCATTTATTACCCAGACATATTATCCTGAACGAGGAGCTCTGCCAAGGAATCCAAACAAAATACTCCCATCAAATTCTATTCAAAGCTGGTAAGGGACACCTGACTGTCCTAGAGATGAGGAAGCAATCCGGCAGGAGGCTGAGTGAATAGGAGAGAGCCACTCATAGACACTTGGCAGAGATGCCGGGCCTAGGAAGGGATGGAAATCGTAGAGAACAGCTGTGACTAATACTGTCTTGTAAGTGCTAGACCCAAAGAAAATGTAGAGTGCTTCAGAACAATTCGGGGATATAAAAAAGAAAGAAGGAGAAAAAAAGATTTCCCCAAAAGCTAAATGATAGACCATTTCTCTAACAGGAAAAATATGTACAATTATGGGCCTGATTGAACTCTACTTTGGATTTAATGGCTGCCAAATAGTACCAGAGTGGCTTAGGATGTTGAAGTCGGCATTAAAGCAAAGGGATTCACTCAAAGGCTATTCAATGTAGTATGATGTACTGTAAAGGGTAGATGATAAATGTCCAACGCTCCAATAATATGATCACAACACTAATGCATTATAGTCCAGTACAAGAGAAGTAACTGAGCAGTAATACATCTTCATTAAGCCAATACAATGCCGAAATACATTCAATCATATACTGTATCATACGGTAACAGTGCTCTATCTTCAATGTAATCCACTGCTTAAATGTCAAAAAGACCTCAGGGAGACTTAAAGGGGAAAAGACATAATGACCTTCTTCCCCCTGTGTTTGTCAAATTATCACAGGAGAGTGTGTGTGTGTGTGTGTGTGTGTGTGTGTGTGTGTGTGTGTGTGTGTGTGTGTGCGTGCGTGCGTGCGTGCGTGCGTGCGTGCGTGTGTGTGTGTGTGTGTGTGCTCTCCTTTCCTAAAAAGGTGCCTCATCTTCCCGAGCCAGGGACAACGTGGTTGGATGCAGCAAAAAACTGGGACGCGTGACAAGTGTCTTCATCTTGCATTAATTGCTCAAATTGAAGCTTTGCCACATCTCTCCAAGCTAGACGTTGCTGCGAGGTCCCTTTGATATGATAATGGCATGCTTCTTAGCAGAGGAAAAATGCAAATTGCAGGCGGTAATTTGGTGGCATGCACCTGCCGACACGAGACTCTTCTCCTCCTTGCCATGGCCGAAGTTCCAGCCACACACAAAAGCAGCCCACTGGTGAAATTACACTCATTCACTTAGGCCCGTGTCTCCAACAGATGCTCCGTCTCCCTGTATTGAACACCAGCTCTGGTCTACATTTAGATGCTCATATTCAGTCAACAATATTAAACCAGTACACACTGTCACGAATTGCTAAAAATGTGTCATGACATTTAAGGTATATTTGTAATAGTGTGTATGTAGTCTTTATTTCAACGTCCAGTGAGATGTTGTCCACTGTAGTAAATACTCTGAGCTGAGGTTGCTCCATGGTCATCTCCAGACAGGAAACCCACATGGTTCACTGAATAATGGCTCCACTCCAACCTCTAAAAAACCCTTTTAGCTGCTACATCTAAATGCAAACACGTTGTTCAAGTGCCATATTGCCAAGCTCATCCTTGACAAAGGTCATTCCAGGCCAAAGTGTTGTGGTTCTTGTGCTAGATACTACCCTAATGTTTGATATCTGAAAATACATGAATAGGCAATACTCATAGTACCCAGCATGCTTCCCTCCAAACACATCACAGTCATATGATGTCAATGGCTGTTCTGACTCTCTACTCTGACTCATACTCATGTGCACCAGAAACAAAAACGTTGGTTAATCTCTGACAACACCGAGTTCATCTCTGCCTCATTGAGTCTCAGCATTAAGGAATGCTAGCCGTGGCCACAATTTGGCTCTTATTCTGAAAACACAACTTATTTAAGCATTTATCATAAAAGGCATTTCCAGTGAAACTGTATATTACATTTTAGTCAAACATCACTGGTCATCCAAGCCATCTCAGACCAATTTTCTAATGTCATAGATTAGTTAGGTGATTGTGCCAGAACACCTACGAGTGTTCCTGGGAATCTGGTTAACTGGGACAGTTACTGGAACTGCAGCTGAGTCATTTTCCCCTCGCAGCCCCTGAAGGTGGGAAGAAGAGAAAGAGGGACTGTGACTGACAAAGACTGTCTTCATGTGTCATCTCTTCACCCCGCTGCCCCACAACCAACCCACAGACATCCTCATTCAGTCCTGAAGCCAAGTCTGTGACCTTAAACACCCCCCCCCCCTCCCTCCATAACCCCCCAGTCTCCATGCCTCCTATTTGTCCATATTGACCACCCCTGTTGACACAAGTAAAGCCAGTATCACACTGGGCCACCAGAACACACATGACTGGTGTTCACCCGACTGTCACCACACCTGGCACAGATAACCCACTCAGCTTGGCATATCAATGCAATGTCAAAAGAACAGATAGCAGCACACATAACATGGCCATTACTCCAGGGCAACTCTGAGATTATAATTTATGCAGGTACTTTACACAAATGTGTAAGTATGGGCAGTTACACAGTTACTTGCCATGTACTGTACAGGGTTGTTTTTTCTGCATAGAAATAAGAATATAATATGTTTCTAAACACTTCTACATTAATTTGCATGCTACCATGATTACGGACAATCCTGATAGAATTGTAAGGTTACAGACACACAAATATCAAACCTCCCCAAAAATGCTAACCTCCCCAATAATTGTTATGGTGGGAGCATGTCTTGGGGTATGATATTTGTGTGTTTGTAACTCTCTCACTCATCATTATTCACTATTCATCAGGATTATCCGTAATTATGGTAGCATCCACATTTATGTAGAAGTGTTTAGAAACATATTGTATTCTTATTTACAATAAAACAACATTTATTTTCCAAAAATACATTATTTTCCATTCATTTCTATTGGGCACAAAATAATCTGAAACACAACCAAAACAAACAGCAAATGCATCCAACAAATTTGGACTAACAAACTTGATGTAGTCATTGCGTGCTATGAATATGGGACCAAAAACTTAACTTTTTACTGCTTGAATACACTTACAAATTAATTTGTCCCAATACTTTTGGTCCCCTAAAATGGAGGGACTATGTACAAAACGTGCTGTAATTTCGAAACGGTTCACCTGATATGGACGGAAAAATTGAAAAATTAAAGCGAACAGTCTGCCGTTTAACCTCATAGTCATTGTATCATTTCAAAGTGCTGGAGTACATACTTTTAAAGCTCACTTTATATATATCTTGTATATATATATATATTCGGGGGCAAAACTTTTTCAGTGTAAAATTAAAGGACTAAAACCAAACATAAAGTATGTAGAAAAGATAACACTTGGCATTCTCTCAACCAGCTTCATGAGGTAGTCACCTAGGTAGTCAATGAACAGTTGAGCCTTGTTAAAATTTAATTGTGGAATTTCTTTCCTTCTTAATGCGTTTGAGCCAATCAGTTGTGTTGTGATAAGGTAGGGGTGGTATACAGAAGATAGCCCTATTTGGTAAAAGACCAAGTCCATATTTTGGCAAGAACAGTTCAAATAAGCAAATAGAAATGACAGTCAATCATTACTTTAAGACATGAGCTTTGAAAGGTTCTTCATGTGCAGTCGCAATGAGGACCGCCACAGTAAAGGAAGACCCAGACTTACCTCTGCTGCAGAGAATAAGTTCATTAGATTTAACTGCACCTCAGATTGCAGCCCAAATAAATGCTTCACAGAGTTCAAGTAACAGACACATCTCAACATCAACTGTTCATAGGAGACTTAGTGAATCAGGTCGAATTTCTGCAAAGAAATCAAATGCTCAGCATATGTGGGAACTCCTTCAAGACTGTTGGAAAAGCATGCCAGGTGAAGCTGGTTGAGAA
This sequence comes from Oncorhynchus mykiss, assembly GCF_057628025.1. NCBI lineage: Eukaryota > Metazoa > Chordata > Actinopteri > Salmoniformes > Salmonidae > Oncorhynchus > Oncorhynchus mykiss. The sequence continues at coordinate 69,095,292 of NC_143026.1, read as the reverse complement.
AATGCCAAGAGTGTGCAAAGCTGTCATCAAGGGAAAGGGTGTCTACTTCGAAGTATCTAAAATCAGAAATACATTTAGATTTGTTTAACACTTCTTTGGTTATTACATGATTCCATACGTGTTATTTCATAGTTTTGATGTGTTCCCTATTATTCTACAATATAGAAAATAGTAAAATAAAGAAGAACCCTTGAATGAGTAGGTGTGTCCAAACCTTTGACTGGTACTCTATGTTTATTACATGAGATCATCTTTGAGGACTAACAATCACCAAAATAAAAAGCTTGGCAGTCAGGGATAATCTTACATTTTCCTATTTTGATCATTGCATGGGGCCTCCATTGATGTTGTTATAATGTCGCCCAAATAACATAAGCCATGGCAAGTTGTGTGGAATAGCAGGAAATGTGCTTTAAAAATGCAAATTCTTCTCACTGTCTCATGGTAAAATGTGTAGAATTTTAGGAAATTTGCTTTAAAGCAGCTACATTTTGTCAGCCAACAGGATGGCCTCTAAAATGTTTGGTTAGCATCCGCACCATGGGCCACACCCTTGCCACGCCCTCTACCTAAGCCCCATTTTAATGAAAAAACCTTGCCATACATTCTGTTTGTCTGGAGAACACAAGCATGTGAGTGTAAAGAACTTGGAAGTAAAAAGTGGAGTAAACCACTGTCCGTGTCATGAACTATTAACAGTGAATCAGTGTTGAATGATGTCATAATGAGTCTTCCCTGTGGAGGGGGGTTGAGCATGGGGACCCTCTCTGCTGCCAAAACACCATTGTCAACTTCGGGAGCAAAACAATGTCCACCAGTCAGGCCTGGCTCACACAGAGCAGCCACACAAACAGGAGGCCCAATGCATATTAATGGGACTCTAACTATGCCATAGGTCAGGCCAATGATTCAGACACGGCCTGATCATTATCTAAGCAGTGCACCTGTCCTTTTGCAACATTTTCTTTCGGGAAGCTGAAGACATTGGCACGCTATAGGCTACACAACAGCGTATAAACGACATGCCCCCACTGATGACAATTTGTAGGACAATACTTCTTACTCTGGCAGGTGAGAGTGAAGAAAGCATGTTTTTAAATTACAAATGGTCCTCATCTCTCTAGGTCTGCCTTGATTAACAAGATAGCATTCATGAGTCTGCAAAACACAAAATGCCTCTCACAGCCAATGGCATAATTTCCCTCCATTTGAAATCAAATCACATTTTATTTGTCACTTGTGCCAAATACAACCTTACTGTGAAATGCTTACTTACAAGCCCTTAACCAGCAGTGCATTTCAAGAAAGAATATTTAGAAAATAAACTAAAGTAAAAAATAATAAAAATTAACACAATAAAATAACAATAACGAGGTTATATACAGGGGGTACGGATAACGAGTCAATGTGCGGGGGTACAGGTTAGTCAAGGTCATTTCTACATGTAGGTAGGGTTAGGGTTAGTGACTATGCATAGATAATAAACAGTGAGTAGCAGCAGTGTACAAAACAAATGGAGGAAGGGGTGATATCAATGTAAATAGTCTGGTGGCCATTTGATTAATTGTTCAGCAGCCTTATGATTTGGGGGTAGAAGCTGTTAAGGAGCCTTTTGGTCCTAGACTTGGCACTTCGGTACTGCTTGCCGTGCGGTAGCAGAGAAAACAGTTTATGAGTTGGTATATAGGTCCTGGATGGCACAAAGCTTGGCCCCAGTGATGTCCTGGGCGGTACGCACTACCTTCTGCAGCCCCTTACAGTCAGATGCCAAGCAGTTGCCATACCAGGCGGTGATGCAACCGGTCAGGATGCTCTCGATGGTGCAGCTGTAGAACGTTTTGAGGATCTGGGGAACCATGCCAAATCTTTTCAGTCTCCTGAGGGGGAAAAGGTGTTGTCGTGCCCTCTTTACGACTGTCTTGGTGTATTTGAACCATGACAGTCATTGGTGATGTGGACACCAAGGAGGTTGAAACTCTCGACCCGTTCCACTACAGCCCCGTTGATGTTAATGAGGGCCTGTTCGGCCCGCCTTTTCCTGTGGTCCACAATCAGCTCCTTTGTCTTGCTCACATTGAGGGAGAAGTTGTTGTCCAGGCACCACACTGCCAGGTCTCTGATAGGCTGTCTCATCATTGTTGGTGATTAGGCCTACCACTGTTGTGCCCGTCAGCAAACTTAATGATGGTGTTGGAGTCGTGCTTGGCCATGCAGTCGTGGGTGAACAGGGAGTACAGGAGGAGCCCAAGTACACACCCGTGAGGGGCCCCAGTGTTAAGGATCAGCGTTGCAGACATGTTGTTACCTACCCTTACCACCTGGGGGTGGCATGTCAGGAAGTCCAGGATCCAGTTGCAGAGGGAGGTGTATAGTCCCAGGGTCCTTAGCTTAGTGATGAACTTCGTGGGCACTATGGTGTTGAACGCTGAGCTGTAATCAATGAACAGCATTCTCACATATGTGTTCCTTTTGTCCAGGTGGAAAAGGGCAGTGTGGAGTGTGATTGAGATTGCGTCATCTGTGAATCTGTTGGGGTGGTATGCGAATTGGAGTGGGTCTAGGGTATCCAGGAGGATGCTGTTGATGTGAACCATGACCATCCTTTCAAAGCACTTCATGGCTACCGACGTGGGTGCTACGGGGCGGTAATCATTTAGGCAGGTTAGCCTCACGTCCTTAGGTACATGGAAACCTGTAGGAATTACAGACTTGGTCAGGGAGAGGTTGAAAATGTCAGTGAAGACACTTGTCAGTTGGTCCACGCATGCTTTGAGTACAAGTCCTGGTAATCCGTCTGGCCCCAGGGCTTTGTGAATGTTGCCCACAAGGGCTACAGAGAGCATTATCACACAGTCGTCCAGAACAGCTGGTGCTCTCGTGCATGCTTCAGTGTTGCTTGCCTCGAAGCGAGCACAAAAGGCATTTCGCTCGTCTGGTAGACGCTCGTCACTGGGCAGCTCGTGTCTGGGTTTCCCTTTGTAGTCTGTAATAGTTTTCAAGCCCTGCCACATCCGACGAGCGTCAGAGCCAAGGTAGTAGGATTCAATCTTAATCCTGTATTGACGCTTTGCTTGGTTGATGGTTCGTCTGAAGGCATAGCAGGATTTTTTTATAAGCGTCCATTAGTGACCCGCTACTTGAAAGCGGCAGCTCTAGCCTTTATCTTGATGTGGATGTTGCCTGTAATCCATGGCTTCTGGTTGGGATATGTATGTATGGTCACTGTGGGGACGCCGTCGATGCACTTATTGATGAAGCCGATGACTGAGGTGGTATACTCCTCAATGCCATAGGATGAATCCCGGAAGATATTCCAGTCTGTACTTAGCAAAACAGTCCAGTAGCGTAACATCCGCGTCATGTGACCACTTCCGTATTGAGTGAGTACTGGTACTTCCTGCTTTAGTTTTTTCTTGTAAACAGGAATTAGGAGGATAGAATTATGGTCAGATTTGCAAAATGAAGGGCAGCGGGGAGCTTTGTATGCATCTCTGTGTGTGGAGGTGAGGTGGTGTAAAGTTTTTTTTCCTCTGGTTGCACATGTGACATGCTGATAGAAATTAGGTAAAACGGATTTAAGGATGCCTGCATCAAAGTCCCCGGCCACTAGGAGTGCCGCTTCTGGATGAGCATTTTCTTGTTTGCTTATGGACTTATAGAGTTGGTTGAGTGTGGTCTTAGTGCCAGCATCGGTTTGTGGTGGTAAATAGACAGCCACGAATAATATAGATGAGAACTCTTTGGGTAGATAGTGTGGTCTACAGCTTATCATAAGGTACTCCACCTCAGGCGAGAAATACCTCAAGACTTTTTAAATATTAGACATTGCGCACCAGCTGTTATTGACCAATAGACACACACCCCCACCCCTCTTCTTACCAGACGTAGCTTCTCTGTCCTGCCGGTGCATGGAAAATCCCGCTAGCTCTATATTATCCGTGTTGTCATTCAGCAACGACTCGGTGAAACATAAGATATGACAGTTTTTAATGTCCCGTTGGTAATATAATTTACAATGATAGCACGTTGGGCAATAGAATGGATGGCAGTGGGAGATAACCTGCTTGCCTACGAATTCTCAGAAGGTAGCCTGACCTCCGCCCACTTTTTCTCTGTCTTTTCTTCACGCAAATGTCGGGGATTTGTGCCTGTTCCCGAGAAAGCAACATACAGTATCCTTTGCGTCGGACTCGTTGGACTCGTTAAAGGAAAAGGCTTCTTCCAGTTCGAGGTGAGCAATCACTGTTCTGAAGTCCAGAAGTTATTTTCGGTCATAAGAGATAGCAGCAACATTATGTAAAAAATAAGTAAAAAACTAACAAAATAGCACAGTTGGTTAGGAGCACCTAAAACGTCAGCCATCCTCTCCAGTGCAATTCCACTCACTTAATGGTGTTATGAAGAGAACCATCTCCATCTTCACATGTTCCCGTGTTTGTGCTCTGGCAGACTCACCACAACAAAGACAGATAAACATATTGACAGACATCTTTTTGCAGAGATAATGGTGTAGTAAAAGGTTCTCACGCTATCGTAATGCTGTCCTGCAAAAATAATACTCAACCAGGGTTTGGGCTGCTATTTTTATGGCACATGCTTATACTGAGTGAATCTGTCAAGATAAATAGTATGAAATAGACCTACACATTTTTTAACATTTCAAAATAATAGATTTTTTGGTTGTTTATTTTGTTGACACACTCAAAGAAAATGCTTTTGTAAACACAGGTCAAAGACTTCTACTCGGGTGGCCTTATGCTTCAGTAAGACACAGGATGCAAAAGAGACGGGGTTAAACCTACAGAGTTGAAATATTCACATGACGCCAGCGCTTCCCAATCATAGCAACAGTGGCGGTTATTTTGGCGGCCCAGAGTGACATTAACTGAAGTCACAGCCCAACAGTGGATTAATGGCCTGAGAGAAGAAGCTTGGGAGCAGACTGATGATGCTGGCATGCTGCCCTTTCCTTGCCCACATAGGCAACGACAGGGTCATTCCTGTCCCACTACCCTGAATGAAAGGGCCCCTTCTTACTTGACTGCAGTGGTTGGCATGCTGCCCCTTTCAGGGCCCAAAGCTGCCTGTCTGTTTCTATGCAACAAATTGGTACATTCTCAGAATAATAATTAGTGCAGCCATGAACATGCCATTGTCTAACATGCATAATGAAGGAACTGCCTTCTGGCCATGTGACTGACTTCTGACACCTTAACTCTTATTGACTGACCATAAATTAAAGGCAACCGTCGCTTTCCAGAAATGTTGTAACAATTGTGAGATGCCCATTACTATTATTGCACATATTACGGCCACTAGACAGAATTGTTTCGAATCTCAAGCATATATTGATGTCTCTATTTTCAGTCACAGATTTTTCTGCAGTTCTTATCGCTGTTTCAGCTCAACTACGGTCCTTTATATGTCTGAATGGACGTACGAAGCCCTTTAATTGAGGTTCAAAGCAGTGAGAAAAGTCTCCCTGAAGCTCTACATTTCCCTTCATACTGTAGCATTCAGATCAACAAGTCAATAGTCAAAGGAAACATAGGAGAGCTGAAGGTGATATCTTAGAATAATCCTCTTACTGGATTTCTGTGGAGGTAAAGAAATGGTCCTGGTTAGAATAATCAGTCTGGGAGGGCAATTATCTAGAAATGTGCCATGGAATCTATCTGGCCAGTTCTTAGGGATATTTCAATAATACATACCTTAGGAAATGCAATGCTTCATTCTTACAGATGTACTGATATACTGTACCTCTAACATACTGTCTAAGTAATGAGGTTGTATGTCCACTCATGCTATACAATTCATATTGCGACGCATAAGAGTCTATGATATAACTGTGTACACAAATCAGTCCACAATCCAAGTGTATTATTCCCATGTACTAGATGAAACAAAATAGCTATTGTTAAGGAGACAAGAGGCCTGCCACCCGAATAAAAAGGTATTCTCCCCAGAATGGGATTCTCCTAACTTGAATGTGTTTTAGTGGACACATTTCAAGCCATGGTAAGTGTTGTTTGTTTCTGTGTTTGCCAAATCCATACTGTATCAAGAGCTCTTATAAGAGATTCTCCAGTACTTTAATGTACTTTTTAGCATGTAGCCCTCACGAGCCAAAATTGGTCCCCGAAAATTGCAAACTATATTATATATATGCAGCCACCTCATTGCTCTGTCTCTCTCTCTCTCTCTCGTTCTACTTTGTGTGCATCTTGCAAGCTGTCACTAAAATGGCGAGGGGCTGAAGCTCATTGGCTAGAACTTGAATTGCTAGGGGGCTGGCACATGTGGGGGAAAATGTAGTGAAAATAGCTCAGCATAGCTTTCAGAAAAACTGTTGCTTTCAAACTAGAGATTTCGTGACTAATTGAGATAAGACAGTAATTCTGCTCATAGATTATGTGTGTATGAACTACACTACACATTGACACATACAGCCCAAAGCAGAAGGTTAGAAAAATATTTAGTAGTCGCCAAAGTTCGACCATGGAGCATGCCCTGTGTTTCTGCGTTTTTGCCAACAGCATACTGTATGAAGAGCTGTTACAGTGTAGCTGTGGTACACAACCATATTGAATTTGCCTTCAACTACTTGAATGATTCATCCAGTACTAAACATGATGTTAATTATTTTATTAAGTGTCAATGCTTTCAGCATTTCGATTTTCAGAATTCTGTATCTTATTGTGTTTTTCAGATTAAAACATAGTTAAAGTAACCTCATCAATTCAGAAGCATTTAATTACATTTTTTCAAAAACTGAAACTTTTTCTTCTTGTCATTTTCTTTGGCAAACAGACAACAGCTGTAGGAGGCGAACATCATTACTCATGAATGACACTGAACCTGTTTCCATGGTAATACACTTCCTTTGCTTTCTTCCTAGAAACCCTGAACAGTCTCTGAACCCCAAACACATTTTCAACACAGGCTTTGACTAATGCTTTGTGTTGGAGAATGGAACCTCATGCATGTACAACCCAAATCAATCATACCCAACATGTCTTAAAAGTTGAATTATCTTCACATTTAAAGAAAGTTTTGACCTATAACAATTGAGGGTAATATAAGACGGAATTAAGTGTCCACATATCAAGGAATTAATTAATTAATTGTCAATATCAGCACAACTTTCTACTTTGCTGTAGAAGGACACATACTTCATGTCTTCATAGAGGTGTGATATACAACTGATAACATGATCTTAGTAGCCTAAAGCCTAAAGCCAGCACACAGCCATGCACACACAATATAATCACAACTGTTATGGATATACATAATAGCCATAGCAAACCCATTTGCTATGTTCTCTAATGGTGACAAACTGCCAGTAATTACTGATTAAATCCCCAGCCCATCACTCCTTCCTGGTCTGCTATCTGAGGGGGGTTGGAGGAACAGTTGTGGCAGCCACATGACAGAGTGCCCCCTTCTGGTGCTAGGTAGAGCGAGCAAAAACACAGGAGCTTATTTGATCATCTTACATAACACACCATGTAGCAATATTTCTCTGTTGCCTTCATCTAATAGGATTCAATAGGATTGACTGAGCTCCAGGATATATCTCTAACACCACAGAAATGAACATTGATATTAGCGGGTCTCTTCTACTCTCATCTGGTCACTTTGGGCTAGTTCAGTTGAATGATCTGTATTAGGATATGATCATAATTATTACACCATATTTTTTTTTAATGCCATCTTACCATTCTCTTACCAAATACCATCAAAATCTATTGAATTGTACAGTATCTGCTAGGCACAATTCTTTATCTGGGCCCAATGTTCCACTCTCATTTGAGGATATTGTAAACCTATTATGAAAATAGTTTTTCCCATAAGGGGTGCAGGAGTTCATGGAAGAAACAACTATTCTCTTTGTTTTGTGATAGGCTGTCTCAGCTGTCTGTGTCCTGTCATTCTGACATCTGGTATAAAAGACAAGCAAGCGGTTTGCGACATCACAAGCCACGAAAAAAGAAGATAAAAAAAGTACCTTTAAAAAAATCAAGAGTTTATGGGGCAGAGATCAGAAATAAGTGCTGCTCTACAACATGCTGAGCCTCGAAAAAAAATCATTTAACATTCTTTAATTTTCGGAGTAAAATGGACAGCCATTTCAGGTCGAATAATTGTTTGAACCAAGGATTTTATCATTAATCCAGGAGGGCTGGCAGATCTGGGGTCACACTGGGGGTTGATTAGGTACGAGGCGCACAAAGCTCTCTTCAGTCGATGCCGTTGAAAAGAAGCAAGTAATTTAGATTCAGAATTGGTCTAGGACTGTGAAGCTCGCTCCATTACCGAACATTTTCAATTTCAGCCTCACAATAAACATCAAGCTTGCCAAGGAAATTATAGCATTTGGTAATGTACTGGAGCAGATAGGTGGGTATTGACAAGAGGACACAACCCAAGGCATCAGCAAAATAAATCCTTGAGATATGGGGTCTCTTGTTTCACTTGGGTGGACTCTCTGTTTTCTTAAGATGTGTTCCTGAGCTTACCAACATTGCCCAAACAAAATATGCCACAAAAGAAAATGTAAAACCATTATATCAAAACTTGTACACATCTTTGCTTGTCTTTTTGAGTGTTTATAACACTTACATTCTGAGATTGAAAACAAACTGAAGGCCTTGAACAGTAGAACTTATACATTGGACTACATTTAACAATATACTTCATCCATTACAAAGACCTCATAGTATGCCATGTTTACATCCATGCATGTGCCATTCTTCCCTAGTTTAATTCAATTCCTCTATTATTTAATAATGGTGCAGATGAGAAATTAGTTCCATTTACAATGCCATTGTTTATCTACAAGGATGAAACCCAAATGCAGACACCAAACTATTCTGGAACTACTGGGGGATATTATTTAGGACTGCATTGTGTTCCAAGAAATTATTGGTCAACCATTTTCCTTTGATGGAATGTTCTGTTCATTGCTTGCTTGGGATTGTAACGAGAAACATTTAAAGCGCACAATTCTGCCGATTTCTGTCCTATAATTACAAAGTTGGGGTGCATAGTTCAAACCCCCTTGAGCATTTTTACATTGGATTTCAGTATAACAAGTAATAACTTTTGTATCGGTAGCATAAAATCAATGAGAGGTGTATTCAGCTGACAGTTTGGAGCTAATTTCCCCCTGCATTTTCACTGCATCTTAATCCCAGGAGAAGGAGAAAGCCAGGAAGCAAAGAAGAAAAGGATGGGGATCTTCCACCTAAATGAATATTATCAGCATGAAAACAAAGTAACTACCTGAACAAAGTCCATTTTACACCCACACCTCAATAGATTTCACCCCTGGAGGCAATATCCATTGAGCCAGACATGGCTAATAGGCCTCTACTCTCCTTGACTGTGCAGTCACATTGGACGCATATCACCGGGGTTCCACTTGCACACGGTAACCATGAGAAAACTGAACCAAGAAGGTTGCCTCACAAAAAACGATTTGAGACCGTTCACTCACAAAAAGATTTCCCAATGTGTTTCAAAGGACCTTCGCATACTGCAATTTGCCATAGTTGCACTCAAATACAGTTCTGCTGAAACAGAGCTGCTGTTTAAGGTTGAGAGTAAAAATGTTGCTAAAAATCGCATGAGGTCTCCAGTAATTTACAAAAATGAAATATACCCCTGGATTTAGACGAATATGACAGATAATTGCATTTGCGGGTAACTGTTACCAGAATGCTTAACCTGAGGAAAACAGGAGCATTTTGAGAGTGAACTGCAGCACAATGAAAATAAATTAAATGCAGATTTGGTGCAGGGTTGTGATAACAATTTCCCCAAGGGGACTGAGTTGGCAGACGTACTGCTTTACAATTAAGGAAATTAAGCAAGGGTGGAATCTGCAAAGATTGAGTTATAGAGTCACGGTACATGCCCCATCACACCAAGCAAATAACATCCGACTTTTAACTGCAATTGATACAACCATATGAATTCCTCTGTTAAAGCATCTGACAACATGTGGCAGATTGGAAAGCTGGTACAACGTTTCCTTGCTCTGTTTGCTTTGCTTTTTCTCTGTCATGGAGAGACGATTTCATTTCCACGAACAGAAATGTGTTGGCCTCTCTACACTATTCCTGATTGGATAGAAATGTACATGGCAGCAGACAAGGAAAGCCATGCTGATATCTAGGTACATCACATTCCCAGAAATTACATATCCAACCTTGCTTTCGCAATACAAACAGATTTCTCCTACCCTTAGCCTGGCTTGTAGTTGGCATTTTTGTACTTCCAAATACCTCTTGCCCCTCTCTAGCATACATGGGTATAGGTTAAGTCCAGGAGTCAGCAGTCTCCATTGAGTGACTATAGCTATGATTCATGAATAGATCGATGATAAGACAAGGAGAGAGAGACAGAAAGTTAAGGTCACCAAAGTAGGAATTGGAGACCAAGAGGTGTTGGTCAAACGCATATCGACATAATCAATGTCTTAAACTTCCTTGACACTTGGCCATAGCCCTCCAGTGTATCCAATTCCACTTTGAGCCCAGAGAATCTCCCATGGAAAGTTAAAGCCCCAGACGCCAGCACATTTGATGGACAGCTGAATTGAAGGCAGCCACTTCTTCCAGATCACTGCCTCCAATTTTCTAAAGGTGGTAAACTTAGGAGATAGTGTCACCACCAAGTTATATGAGGATGTAGCTCAGAGGAAACAGAACAACTTAACACAAACATCCTGCTTCCCCAGATATGAAATGAATTATTGACTTGATGAAGGTGTAGGGTGTTAAGATAGATTGAGGATCAGGGCAACAAAGGGCCAGCATAATCAGGAAGAGACAGTGTAGAAGACGTCAGGGTCAGACAATTTCCCAGGGGAGGATAGAACGTTCCTGAACCCTGATCTAACCTCCGGACAACTCACAGCAAAACACTCATCCTCTCAATGTGAGGAAGTGCAGTGATGACATCAAAAGATGAAGGCATACTTCACCTAAGAGCCTATCATTACTGTGATAAGACTATGACAGATATACCTTCAAACACCATTTTTACCGATTGAAAGATGAACAGAAGGTAAAATAATTTTACGGACACTTCTGATACACGGTTAGCAATTACTGTATACCTTACTCAATTTTAGTTTCATAGTCAAATGGATTTGTTGTGTACATACTTTTCACATCCATCAGTGAAGTGCTCTTACATAACTTTAAAGGAGGTTTGCACAGTGTTTGTAATGAACACCACCAACCACACCATAAATGACAGAAACTGGACTGCATGTCCATCCACTACTTTAATCTGTATCTTATTGGAAGGGAAATGTTTGACTAATGCAACCCTTTTAGAGTTTTGAAAGTTTGTATCATTATCGCTCAATTGACGCTCCTATGGGAAAAAAAACACTCAATCATTTACTACGTTTGATGGAAACAGCTCCTTTCATCTTACCTTCGGTTTGAGGGAAAAGTAACCCTTCAACACTATCAAAAATATACATATTTCACAAATCTTTCAAAATCTGGCAAAGAAACAAAAGGGCTTTTTCAATAGAGGTAATGCATACAGCAGATGGCTCCTTCTCATCAGATTGTCTGTGATTGTTTCAGTCCGTTCTAGGATAGTTTTTTGTTGTTGTTTTTTTCCCTCTCATTACGTTCACATCTGTGTGAGACTAACAGGTGTGGGGTTAAAGAGAGACACGTGACAGAAAATGGTGAGGGCTTGGAACCTAGCCCATGTAACACTAAAGTAGATGAATTAGAAAGAAAATCAAACGATTTTCTGACGACTTGAAGATGATTCTAGGCTGTCAGGGAGGGCACAGCAAATCTTTCTCCATAGTATGTGTGAAGCATGTCAACAAATGTTTTTAATATCAAGACAGACAAAATCAGGACCTTGTGCGTAAAAAGGCACATTTCACCATCGTCAGCACTGTTTTGCTCATTGAAACTGTTCAATGGAATACACAATGCTTAGAGAGTAGCCAGCTATGCTCCATGTAACTATGCACTACAATATTACAGGAAGAAATGCTTTTAAATAGAAGGTAAAATGTCTAGCCATTAACATTTCTGGGAAAAAAACAAAAACTTTGTCTGTTCTCTTCTCCTCCTTGTGTGCCAGGGCGACCACACAGCGAAAACTAGGAAGAGGAGGAAAGTTTTCATATAATGTCACCCACTAACTGTCCCCACACCCTTCATCCTCAGTGCAACCCTCAAGGGCACCCTGCTCATACAATGTGAAGGAGATTACCACAGTAGCTAAGTGCTGTCAATGGTACACCAGAAAAGCAGAGACTTCATCTATCGTAGCAAGCTGGGTTAAAACTAAGATGTTTAATTTCTTACTTTTTATCATGACCATGCAGGCCACTGCTTCAGTTTCAAACTAGTTATTTTCACCATTCAAGTTCCAACATCAAATCTCAAGCTCCCCCAAATCTTTACTGTCTGAGTCCCAAGATGTCCCAAAAATCTGGATATTTCCAATCTTGGCTTGATGGGGTGCATGGAATTAAGAGAGGCAATTACAGAAAAATGAAATCTTGTGTTTTCTATACAAATGTGAACCAAGGGAAAGCAGATTACGATAAATCCAAACTGCCTGTGAATTCATGGGGTCCCTGAATGACAGAACTTGTTATTACTGTATGTAAACACTGCCAAGCTGATGATATTGTGGTAAAACACATCATACATAAAACATCTCTGGACATGTTCAATTACCCAAAGCACATTAAGAGCCTCATGAACAGCAGTCAAGATTTTGGGGGATGTAATCATCTTTATACAATTATGAACAAATGCTGAAAGAATTTTGGTGATGCCAGTTTGGACAGTAAATAAGTTTGAACAATTTGAAGACCGCAGGGGCCCTTTATCAAAATGTAACATTATTTTATTTACATATTTTTGTTTTTAAATTACCACATACTCTGCAAAACTGATATTGTAGAGGCTTGCATATTGATTTTGATGGTTTTCGTCAAAGCCTGTGAATTTGCCACTAAATCACACTGTCATATTATTTATCACATACGATACATAATGAGTAAAATTACTTTTTGCCAAACCAAAGCCCATTAAACACATTTTTGTGGGGTGCAAATATAATTTTCTAGGTCTCATTATTCCTTTTCGCAGCACTGTCTCAGCAATGCAGGTTATTCTCACCATCTGCATTGGCAGATTAAGCTAAGGAGGCCTTCATTACCCAGCCACAGACAACGCATCATTTCTATGCGTTTCAGGCTCTGGTTGGGAGGAAGAGATTTAACCCTCCCCCTCAACATATCAACTTGGAAGGCCATTAAAGCCTAACCATGTGAATACCACCTATTCAGGGAGAACTCATTGTTCACGCCAAGGTAAGTGAGCAAATCTTTAGACTATAATCACTACCGCACACGATACACACTGATTTGAAAAGAGGAGAGGGAGAAATTGAGAAAATAAATATTAAGATACAGAGGCCGGTCCTTCGGCTTGTGGAGATAGTGTGTGCACAGGAGCAAGTCTAATTCTCTTTCCATCTGAACCAAATTAGAAAGTATGCCAAGCAAAACGTGTAAACCCATTGATGCCTCTGGATGTATGCATGCAACCACAAAATATCCACTCTACCATTACCAAAGGATGGCGAGGTAGGCTTGAGTCAATGAAACCCTATAGGATGAAAATAGCAAAGAACAAACAAACCCACTGGGAGAACACAGGAGGATCTCCAGCATCTATCACACATCCTGATTATGAGGCTGCAGTGATATGGGTCAAACGTTGCTCAGCAAACATTAATAAATCCCTCTAAATGGACCAGCACAATGGCCACTAGCTATGGTTTTACATTGTGTGTGTTTTAGAGACAGCCTCGCGTGTCTAAGGAGAAAGGGGTCAGCCAGTCAAATCTAATGGGTAAATATGCTATGCGACTGCATCCCCCTGTGCAGTATTGCTAATTTATCTGTCAACAATATTAATTGTGGTTTTAATTTCAGTCACTTTATCAGAACAAATATGTCAAGTAATGTTAATATCCTAACATGTTGGATCAAAGTGATCACACAGCCAACAATACGTTTAAGCCAAATAATCTTGGTAAACTCATTACAACATTTCTAAAATGTTCTGTTAAGTTGTCATTTTACTGTGCACATTTGAACAGGCATTGGCAGTAAAGACCACTGAGCAAACATGAGTTTGACTTTCAAAATGAAGGCCCTGTGTGGCTGAATTGTTCTTGTCTTCCATATGCACCACATAAAAATTTGTGAAATTAGATGGTCATGATACATCGATACATTGTAGACAGTTGTTCCTTCATAGAGTTCACAGGTAGCATGACCCCTCCAGCAAAAAGGACCAGTGTCAGTCAGCTGGTGGATATGATGTTGGTGTGCATTTTTACAAGCAAAAATTGTTTTCTGGCATTTCATGGGTGATAAATTATGTTAATCCTTAAGGGGCACTGGGGTGGAAATGAATGAAGTGAGAGAGAAGGCGAGATTAGCATATCCTAAATCCATTTACAGACTGGCAGTGTCTGGAGCAGGGCTCCAGTTTCACCCGTTATTATTCCATCATCGATGCTTCATTTCATCCCCACAACCACCCTCCAACCCAACCCCCAACCTCCATCCCCCCAAAACCCGTTCCCAGCCTCCACTTAAACCAGCACGCTTATTTGCTCAATATTTGTTGGATTAGTGTGAGACCTGAGGTTAGAGATTATTTGAGAATGTGACAGGAGTTCTAAAAGTATGGACATGAACTGTGCAAAACAACAGGACACAACAAAGGACTGGATCAGAAAAACACAAATGGACAACACTTGACTTGACACAACCTGACATAAAACTTACATAATGTTATTATCATTGTAACATAAGACCAGTCTTATAACAGTTCATTACAGACCTAATGACAACCATACTCATGAAAAGTGTCAACCAAATGATCATGCATGGGTTGCAAAGATACCGGTAGTCTACCAAAGTTACCGGAATCTTCTATATGTTTGGTAATGAGCAGGTAATCTATGGCAATCTATGGTAATTTAGGTAATTTATACTATAATAACTTTAAAAAATATGTATTCATATATATAGTATTCATTTTTATATCTGTGTCCATATTGTCTTTGAGTTTCAAGTAGATAGGCCACATGGTTAAAGAGAAAATATAATAATGAACGAAGCATCTAATCAATAATGGAATTATTTTCAATTCTCTTCCAACTATTGTCTATTTTCACAACTGCCACCAGTTAGGCCCCAAAATATTTACAACAAAGACCTAGTACAATACATAAACGTGTGTAAACAAATATATATAAAGGATATTTCATGCTGAAACCCTCATATTAAACACCAGTGTTATTCACTAAGTTGATGGTTTATATTTAGGAGAATGTTTTACAACTTTGTCATTCTATTTTGTATCTTACAATCATCTTATTTGATTGTTTTATATGTTTTACATGTTTACATATATCTGAAGTACCCAAAAAGGCCACAAGATGTCATTCTGATAAAATTCCATATATTCCTTGAAAGTGACCAAAATTCTGGTATTTTACTGGTAAACTAAGAAAGTTTCCAGTATATCCTCCCTTTGCAACCCTACATGCATGTAAAGTTCAACCAAGACACAATATCCATGTTTATTAACTTCATAAAGTGATTCCCTAGTATGGCAAATATTGTGATATACTGTATGTAAGCTATCCTCTTCTAAAAACTGCACAAAAATGTTTCCATATTCAAACATGGGTCTTTGATGTTGCACAACTGAGTGAAAGACAAAAACCTCTTTATGTTGGAAACACATTAGAACACTACCCAGGATGAAATAGGGGCTTCAGCACCAGCAACCTCAGAGCCTGACAGAGATCAGGATGGGAGAGAAAGGAGAGAGGCACCTCTAAAAGCAAGGTGTTTCATAGGCTGGGTGCCCTTATTTAGAGGCTTGTGTGAATCCATAGTCAAAAGTAATCAGCCGCGTCCCCAGACTGCTCCTCTCTTTTCCGAGGCACACAGCCAGCAAAAACATATTTCCATTTTAACGCCTTCTGATGATCAAAGCATCAGCTTAATATAATCAGCTCAAACCCATTTACTGGCGAGCCCCACCGCTGCGTCTGGGGAGCGCTTCCCTTCCCAGCCCTATCTATTCTAAAACAGGTGCTATAATAGTAAATTAATTAGGCTGAGGAGATGCACCTTGTACGCGGCTGCCGCCAGCCCCTTGTGGGTCACAGCCTCCAGGAAAATGCCATCTGGGCTGCGTTTCCCCAGGGAGGCCCGAGGGGAGGGGGGATGTTGGGGGGCACACTGCTACTGACTGGACCTGCGCTTGACTGTGGAGGTTTTTACATGACAATTAACCCTATTAGCCTTTCGCTTACTGTGTATTTGCTTCTGTATTATTTTATCCTTGAGGGGGGTGTTGGTGGTAGTGGTGAAGGGGGAGGGGGGTGTTATAGCACCTCAACATGTCGGTTTCCGCAAATGTTTACAGATTGTGGCAGCTGCTACGCATGAGAATGCCAGAGGGGCAGCGACCTTGGCTGTACGATTGACATCTTGCAAAGGAAACGCAACCTCTCATACAGCTAATTTATTCCCACAGAAGGTTCAGTCTGCTACAGTGGGAGAAGATCACCATTGTCCAGAGGGGAAGATATTACAGTGCCACTAAAGAGTGACGGGAGGTCAAAGAGCCTTATTTACCAACCAACCTGCGCCTGTGCTCAGGCTGCCCATCACATATCCCGCTAGTCGATAAACCTCAAGGTTATTTAGGGAGATGAAAACAAGAGTCAAGGGTGCTCTATGGCACATTCGCATGAGGACAGCTTTTAATTGCCTAAAAGATCTCTTCGGCTCCAGAGACGGATCTGGATGTGGCAACCGTCTGATCTTAAAGCGCCCACGCAGCTCTGCTCCGCTGATGCTGGCTAAGCTAATAGCATGTAGCACTGGAAAATGTGAGGAAGGGTTTGACTCCTGAGCCTGAAATCTGAGCGTCAGGTTGTTTTCAAGTCCCTATCTCCCCATGAAATAGGGAAGAAAGGAGAAAACCCTGCTTAATGAGGTAAAAAGCCGTTAAAGGTATGCTTACAGGATTGCCCGGTGACTTTTGATGTAATTACTTGGGGAGCCAAGGGCCCCTGAGGAAACGGAGGCAAGGTGCTGACGGTAAAGATGAGACTGTGAGAGGAGGGGCAGATGAATTAAAATGCAAAACAAGTTGAAATAACTTAAAAATAAAGAAAAACCCCACCAAGTGGTGAAGACAGAGATGTGAGATCACAGTCTCATTACTTTAAAACACAATGGAGCACTGAAAGCTAAAGCGATTAGCTGTGCATTTTGCTTTCCTCTTCCCTCCGCCCCCTCCTCCTCTCTAAGGATGGGAGTCCCCACCGTTTGCCACACAGATTTTGTGATTAATCAAACGTGTGGGGGAAAGGGAGCTGGAGAAGGAGTAGGGCCAACAGAGGGCCCCAGCCAGAGCAGTACGCCTGAGGGGCTCTGGGAACCCCTCGTCTCCGGGCCTCAGGTCCCGGGATCAGCTTCCACAAATATTGGGATTTGATGGGAAGCTGGGCGGTAAGCCCCGAACAGATGGTCCATGATGTTCAGTTAAAACCGCAATTGATTTGAGGAAACAGATATCCCCCCTCCTCGTTAAGTTGAAAGTACCTCTGGGACGGCAGTCAAGTGCTTTTCTAACCTCTGCCGTCAGAACCAGAGAGCGGCAAACAGACAAGCAGCGACTCGCCAACTCTCCAGCAGGGAGAGCAGGGAGAGGGGCTGCTCAACCCCCTGATCCCCTTAATAATGGGGGCCTGGCAGAGGGTGGAAATTACCCCTCTCCAAGAGGAGCCAAGCAGATTCAGCCAAACGGGGTTAATCTGGAGAAGAGTGTAGTTGCTTGACCTTATCTTAACCTGGTTCATGGAAGTTTCAACTTGAACTTGAAAGAGTTACATGGCTACTGTGATGAGGGGAATCGGGGGGATCAATTGAATTCAAATCAACAAAAGTGTCTCTCCAGTCATGGTTAGAGATAAACCCATAATGTAGGCGATCAGATAAGAGCACAGATGAGAATCACCAGAGATGTTCTCTTGCATGTAGCATATGCTAAGTGCTCAGGTCAGTTCAGAGTTTTGAAATAGAATATGCAACAGAGGCATTTAAAGTATAATACAGTAATACATGGTGCTATATAGATAAATGAAATGACTGAAATTAAATCAACTGAATCAACGACTACCAAGAACAAGTCAAATGAAAATGACTGTATAATTTAACATAACTATCCTTATTATCTGTGCAATACAACTCCAAGACTTAGAATAAGAGGCACTTTTTTTGTCCTAAAATATAAACACCAACGTTTTAAAGTGGATATAGCAAAAATATAATTATGGTGATATTTGAAAAGTTATTCCTCACTGTGTTTCTGGGCATACATACTTGGCAGCTTGACAAGATCAATTAATCACAATCATTATCTGAAAGAATTATATGAATAAAAATAATTAAAAAACAATCTTTTAAGAATTAGAATAAAAAACATCTTTACAGTGTACAGGTAAACCGGAAACCTACAGTGAAAGGTATTAATGAGAGGCAGAGCTGGTCAGAAACCATGTGTTGAGAGCCGGCTGCAGGGCGGCAGTACACTGAGGCCTCTCCGCTCATTGTTCACAGGATCTGCTGCTCTCTCGCTGTCTATGGCACACCTCTGGAAAAGCCGCCGGCACATCCGTCTGGAGAAACCTGAAGCACTGGAATGGGGTAAGAAATGATGCATTTTTCTCTACACTGTTAGATTTGGATGTAGTACTTTTGCATGAGTGTACGACTTGACTGGGAGTGGAAATAACATGTACAGAAATCAAAAATTCAACATTCAACTGGAGGATACGTCTTTTTTAAACTGGATTGCTATTTGAGACAGTCACTCCATCTCGACAATAAGCAAGACATTAAAAAGAAAATAAGTTTACAAAGTGTTTTAATATCTTTAACAAAAACAATGTTATTACATTTTAAGGTCTTTTGAAGCTTTCAAGGTAAATCTATGTTTAGAGGCACTGCAATATGCATAAAAAAGTATTCTTATTAAAATAGTGAAGGGTAATATATTCAAATCTGTAAAACAAGTATTATCTATAACCACATGTATATTAATTTATGCATGTTAAGTAACCTATACATTGAGCAGTGTGCCTTGGTAGCACTGCTGACTGACAGCCCTGCTACAATGATTCTGAGGCTTTCCTAAATTTGCAGTCTTGATTTAAAGTATATATTTGTGTTAATAATCAGAGAGATGATCATTCGAGAGGTGCCTGGATATAAAAAGCTGCCTTTTTTAGAGGGAGCAGGTTTGTCTATAATCACTGATCTTTCTGGAGCCACACATTATTAATTGCCTAAAATGATAGGCTTCCATCAATACATCCTTATGTTAAAACATCTTTTGGTGCCACTTTTTTCTCTTTGTCTATTCAATCAAATCATCTCAACAGCTGCCCTCCTTTGGGGAGTTATTGTGGTCAGTCTTTTGTGCTTCAATGTTACAAATTAGACTTCAAGCTTCATTTTGAAGAAAGCTCAAAAACTTGAGGTACAGAGAGACCCCATTGTTCTACAGTAGATCTGAAGATTACCACTGAGCAAAGTTACACATTTCAAAAGCACAGAATATAATATTTTCTTGTAGATATAAAATAATATTGTAGATACTACAATATCAATATATATAGCCTCTTTAGAAAAACATGTTTTTAAAAAATATAATTCAATATATATACATATTAAGGGTCTCCTACAATTATATTGACAGTACATAGTAGAGTTTAGTATATATGCCTACAGTATACAATAAGTATAACTATCTTTCATAGTGTTACAATTATATACATTTTTATCTTAATAATTCAAGTCAACCCTGCATTTGTCTGCAAAAACAATATGCCAATTCAACCTCGACAACTCTTAATATAAAGGAAAATACACGAGATACACAACAGCAGGGAGTTTAGTCCTTTATCGGGAAACAGAGTAAAAGGACTAGAAGGGCCGGTTTGTTATACAGACAAGAGATGGAAATTGCCACTGGAGAAAATGAGGGTTATTCAGTGTTCCAATAAGCACCTATTTTCTCCTGGTCCTATAGCGGCCTTCTCACACGTCCTAAATCATCATTTAATTACGGTGTGAGGGGTGACTGTCAAAGGGTGCCTGTAGGAAGGAGCATTCTACTGCCCAGTACAAAGCCAGACGTTACAAAGGTTTGAAAAGGTCCAAAGTCAGTATGTAAGATGAACCCCTCTTTAATTGTAGAAAATAAAGGATGATATTATTCAGATGACTTAATATTGATATATTTATAGGTCATCAATGTATTCCCGTACATTAAATGTCTTGTTCAATAAATCAAATGACAGAGAGATCTGATTAAGTATGATCAATCAAATAATGGGATACAATGAGACTTAGCGCCATAGAACAATTTACGGCAAGTAGATTTCCCAGTCATGTTATATTTTGTCTCACGATGTCCAGTTCTTGGAAGACAACTGAGTGATGCTAGTGCATAAGGAAAAGTTGTCTCTTCAAATGAAATATTTCAAGAGGATATAATTAGATAGTGCCTCTTCTTAGAACATTTTGCACACAATTAAATATTGTTGTTGTTGTTAGAAAGATCATATCAAAAGGTATGACTTGGTACATTAAGGTGTTTGCCTACATTAATACAAATATTGCTTACACTTTTGCTTAGGATATATATATTTTTTGTCAATATTGAAAAAATAACTTTTACACATTAAAAGAATGTCAAAAATAAATTTGACATATTCTGCACTATCTTGATGTGAACTGTTCTGTATTGCAGACTGGGGGGACTAGTGATGAAGACTACAGGATGCCTATCCACCGTGGCCTAGTGTTTTGATGCCATCTATTGGAATAATTGACCAATTTATCAAGGGGAGTATACAGAGTGACTACCAACTGAAATGCTTTCTATCCTCATAATAGAAGTAGTCGATTATGAATATATCAGTTACAGTTACTAAATTCTACCCAACAAACATTGAGTATACATTCAGCTCATTTTGATATCAGAATGATTATATCTCAACCACTTCTACCAAGTCAAATTTCAAATGATGAAATGGTGATATGATCGTGAACTAGAGATATCTTGATTTTGCATGATGCCATGTGTTTTTATAAAGAAAAACAATGAATTGGATCAATACAAAGCATACCTCTTTTCTCCCAAACATTGGAAATCACAGAACACGAAAATGAAATACAAAGTGGATGGTTTCCTGTATTGAACTTAATAAATGTGAACATGATATGAATAATGTAATAACAATAAATATACTGTCAATTCAAACGATATCACAAGATGCTTCAATTCTTTATGCACATATATGTCGCTCCAACAAATTGGGTCAACTCTTGGGTTCACCCGTATACAGTCTATGGTTTTACCCACCACTCTTGAACAGCACGTGATACTTAATGTATCATTGTTTTAGAAATCTTATCTCCCTCTACTCTAATATTACTGCAGGGGGCACTGCATCCAAACAAATACACAGCACTCAACTCATCCCACTCACTTCAATTACTCCTGATTAAAGACATCTGTTCCCTGGGAAAGCCCTCCTATCAGTCCAGACAGGAACATTGGGACAAACTCATTGGAATGCCTTCAAAACCAATGTAAGAGTTAAGTCAAGATCAAGGCGAAGAAGAACTTGCTCAGATTTATGGATAGATCTGACATGCCATTTGTGGATGATCACAGCACATATGGGAAGGATGAGGTTTTCTATGCAACAATTGTGTGCAAATAAATCACCCATGGACATCAGTAGAATTGTTACTGCCGGGTGGAATGTTGCACTCACATTTAATAGCAGTGGTTCTGATGACCCTGTTGGTCTGGAGAAGGCCATGAGCAAGGAAGGCTTCACTACGTTCTCCTTGTCCCTGTACACACACTCTTTCCATCATCACACCGTCTCAATGGCCTAACAGGGGCCACACAGGGCAAAGGGTTCATTTGATAATTGACTAAATCCTAGGACTAATTCCAGGGAATCTCTCTTCTGCCACTGGAATCGATCTGACCTCAAATCGTGGGGAGGATCTGGCCTCCATCAGAAGGACATTTTCCATCCATCACATGCTGATAGAGGCTTGACATTAATTGGACTAAAAAGCAGCCGAGCTCTGGGGGAGGCTGCAACTGTGCTGCTACACAGCCATGTGTGAAGTGGGCCACTCTGAAGTGGCCTTGAGAGGGTGACAGAGAGAGACAGCAAATTACAGTCTACCGATTCAGCCCAAGAGGACATCATAAAACAAGTCTGTCAGTTAGCCTGTTAGTGCCTGCATTACTCTGAACGTGTCTACAGACGTCTAGGGCTGGAATTTAAATGGAAACCACCATAGCAATGCGTACACAGTGTCTTTGTTTACAAACTACTACCCATGAACACATCTGATGCCTCTTCTCCAAATTTCCAAATACATGATCGGGACTTCTGGTAAGATACTCTTACTGTACCTGTGTGATTGCAGCATAACAATCTAAATCCTTCATTGTTTGTAAGAACAATGTACCAAACAAAAACATAACTGAGAAAGAAGAATCCTTTAGTTGATGTTTAATCATTTGACCAAAGTCCATTTAAAGCGGCAATCCACAGAGGCTGCATGCATTTTGGGACTTATAAATGAATGATGAGTTCTCATTGATTCTTGAAGAATAAAAACACCTCATAAACTTAGTTTAACTGTCTTACCCCATTAGAACCCAAAATATATGCTTGTTTTACTCCAATGTTTGTAAACAATGCAAATGCCTCAAGACATGGTTAAAAGTGTCATTTTGATATCATGTATGGTCAGCCCTTGCATCAATAGCTTTGTCTATGAATTTGAGTGGTTACATTTCTCCAGCCCAATTCCTCAGCTTTTTACCGAAACAGTGGCGGGGAATACACCTTGTTATTGTTTCAACTGCAGATTGCCCCTTTAAGTGGATTCTGTCATCTTTTCAGCACCCCAAATGACAAAGTGGATTCTGTCATCTTTTCAGCACCCCAAATGACAAAGTGGATTCTGTCATCTTTTCAGCACCCCAAATGACAAAGTGGATTCTGTCATCTTTTCAGCACCCCAAATGATAAAGTGGATTCTGTCATCTTTTCAGCACCCCAAATGACAAAGTGGATTCTGTCATCTTTTCAGCACCCCAAATGACAAAGTGGATTCTGTCATCTTTTCAGCACCCCAAATGACAAAGTGGATTCTGTCATCTTTTCAGCACCCCAAATGACAAAGTGAATGTTTTGTATTTTCTCACCTCAGCACCTACTTTAGAAAGTACATCTTAAAGTGGTTGGAGAGAAATCACGTAACTCTTCCTAAATGTAGCCATCCATAGTCATCTAAAAAGGTCTTAACAATCAATGTAAGCAAAAAGTAAGTTCACATTCCTGCAGCCGATGTGAAAGCCTGTCCACAATATTGAGACACATCCAAGTGCATTTCGACAGAGCAGATATTCATCCTTTTCCCTCAAACAGATGGCTGTGCTCATTGTGCTGCTGTCACCAGCGACTAAGATTTATGACAGACAATTACAGCGTCTGCGGTTAGCAGCCTCATAATCAGCGCTATTATTTATAGATTGGAGCAATAAATTGACTGCTACTGCTGTTTATTGGATGTAAGGCCTTTTGGACAAATGCTCTCCTTGCTGTCTTCACTCAGTATGGCAGCTCTTAATGGCTTGGAACTATGACCTCTCAGAGGGGGAAAACACGATGGGAGGATACAGTAAAAAGCAAAAGTGACCAATTATTCATGAGTGATGCCTTCCCATTTTCAGCTGTCAGTTTGTACACATTACGCCTGGATCTATTCTTCTCCTCTCTAAATAACAGGCTGATGTTCGTCAGTCACAGTATGCAAAGACCACAGAAAGCAGAGCAGTTTAAGATAACTAGCGACATCCAGCTGAATGGGGGGAAACAGTGATTTACATTCACAAAAATATGTTTGTTGTTGTCTGGGATCATAACGGCACAGCCAGCAAAGGTGCTACAATTTTAAAAAACACAGACACAAATAAAAGATAGAACAGAAAGAGCTCTGGGTATTCAGGGGATAATAACTCCAATTTCCCCTGTGGGCCCCTATGGCACAGCGTTTACGTGTGGTAGATAAGTGTCAGTCAGCACCCCTGAGTTGTTAATGGCCTCGTTTGACCACCTGCAATGATCTGCTGTGCCAGAGCAGATCGGCAGAGAGAATAAGCTACCTCACACATCCTGCTTTCACAGGACTCGGCACCTGCCATGACACACACACACACACACACGCCAAACACATACACATTCTCACAGCTTCAGCACCCAAACTAGAGTTTTTACAGACAAGGAAGAAGGAAACTTTGTAAGACTACTGGGGGGGATCTCTTGTGGGCCAGAGAAGTATTCGACAAAAGCAGCTGTATGAGCTAATTATAAAAAGCAGCCATGGTCCTGCGAACCGTTTTTATTTTATTTAATTTTGTACTTTTGCAATACTGTGGATGATTGCCCTCTTCATAGTGAGGCTGGATTAGAACTCAAAATATATGCTTGTTCTACTCCAATGTTTGTAAACAATGCAAATGTAAACAAACATAGCATAGCCTCAAGACATGGTTAAAAGTATAATTTTGATATCATGGACGGCCAGTCCTTGCGTCCACGGCTCTGTCTATGAATTTGCGTGGTTACATTTCTCAAGACCCATTCCTAAGCTTTTTACCCAAACAGTGGCGGGGAGAGCACATTGTTACTGTTTCAACTTCAGATTGCAGTCATGGCCCTGCAAGTACTTTTATTTTATTTATTTTTGCACTTTTGCAATACTGTGGATGATTGCCCTCTTCACAAAGAGGCTGGATTTTTTTTTTTACATTCCAAGAAAATTGTAAAAATCTAGCTCTTAACAGTAGTTAGTTTTGACTGTGTGGGAATATCTTGTATGGGTAACCCAGTGCAGTTCCACGAAATCAACAATGGCCAACCTTTTCTAGGAATTACTATGGTACTTTAAGGCAAGTCTTCTAAGGCTCTAGTCAACAGCAGTGTATGTTTCACTGGGCAGCTCACAATCTAACTTTCTGGTTCTGTTTTACTATGGTGTAAATCCTGTCCTGTGGAGTCATAGGCCCTCTATCAGCTATGGCTGAAGCCTGCTGGAAAACCTAGATTGAGGTCTTAATTCTCAAGTGTCTCCTCGACATCTGGTAATATAGTTTTTAAATCCTTCATTTACATTAGAAGATTAAGACAAGACAGACTCTTGAGAGGTCTTTAACCATATTAGTTGCAGCTTTCTCTGGCGCAAGATGGAGTTGCTGACTTTAAAATCAAGTTTTGGGTCTCCTTTGCTTGGGTTTGTCCATAAACCGTTTTAATTTCCTGTATCAGAACTAGCAGGTGTTTAAGACTTCATTATTCCACCAAGTTTTTAAGACAAAGTGGTCTCAGGTTAATCCTACATGGAAATTAAACCCATTAAGATATTCAAATTAAGGAATACCAGCTATGATAACCCTGCCCACATATTAACACATACATGCACAATGTGCACAAAGTTCACTGGTCTCCATTGCATGTCACCTCGCCCTATTAACACCACCGGGAAGGGCAGTCATATTCACACGCAGTTCAGTCACTCGTTGCATGTGATTAATTGCATTGGTTAGTGCAGCGTTCGGGTGACTCCCTCTCTGAGTGCCCAGGGGTCAGTTAGCTAACCACAGGCCTGGCTCAGCCTCAGAGTAGGCCTAATGACAGAGTCTGTGAGTACCAGGGTGGAAGAGCGGCCCTATCATCTCTGACTGGCAGGCCCCAGCTCAATGGGCTCTAATTGCCGGTCAGCATCGCCCCTCCACTCCTCCAGCTCAGCAGCAAGTCCTCCTCCCACTTTACCACGCCATTAAGTTCCTCTTGTTGGAGGGCCTGAGAACAGCTCATACACCCAGCATAATGGAGACAGATTTATCCCTCGACCTTATTTCTGATGTATTCCAGTGTAATTACAAAGACTTAGGTAATTGCTTGCAAAGCATCAAACTGACCACGTTAATATGATCATTTGTACAGTAAAGAGGTTGCGTTTTATCACATTACGCAAGTAAGTGACCACCCCAAAAAATACTATTGCTCCATAATCTTTTCTATGTTATCTGTTTTGACAGAAAAGTACGAGGTATGAATAAAACTCCATTTACTCCCTCACAGGAACACTGGCTGTTATAGAATACTACCAAATCTATGCTAACAGCCCCAAAACCTACATATCTCTAATATAAAACACTTGAAATGACCCACACAGTAAGCATACACATAACATACTATTATGTCAACTGAACAGAAAACTGTTCCAGAAAAAAACTATGCTTAAAAGATTTAGAAGACAGGGCTTCAAAATAGACATGTATCATGTTATAATAGAGACAAAATGCAGTGGTATTTAATACCTACTATAACCTACATATGGCTGCTCACAGTCACACACAAGCCTAAATGGGAAGTCTAGTAACAATCAATGCAGCGATGCATACTGGCTGCCTGACTGACTTCTTTCCCCAAAGGCTGTAAGATTCCCTTGCTAGTATTGGTTGACTGATTAAATATTCTTTTGAAATTGAATTTTACCAAGTTTTTTGTTCCAGTGCAAATTCTGACATTTCAATCTGCCAAGTGAGAAATCAACTCATTTGAATATTACTCGCTTGTCTATTGTCAACTGAGAATATAGAGGTGGAAATTACACATATGAAACTTTGCAGATATGAGAAAATAGTTTCTCAAAAAGTTGCCAACTTTTTGAACATGAAAATACTCAAGAAGTGCTGTGTGCATAGGCATATGATTAACACATTCGTTCATGTCTTGAGAAGACACTGGAGCCAATTCAGTTGAGGGAAGTTGAAAGGCAGCACCATAAGAAACAAACAGACAGTTGGACACCTGGACAGTATCCGACAACCACAATAATC
Organism: Oncorhynchus mykiss; assembly: GCF_057628025.1. Classification (NCBI taxonomy): domain Eukaryota; kingdom Metazoa; phylum Chordata; class Actinopteri; order Salmoniformes; family Salmonidae; genus Oncorhynchus; species Oncorhynchus mykiss. The sequence goes on along the minus strand of NC_143026.1, from coordinate 69,068,173 downwards.
TCAGACTAATTGTCAAAGAAGACTGCTAAAACAATAAGAATGTTCATTTTACATTATTCATATACAATTTAATTTGTGACATTCCTTGATGTCTTTATAGAGTGATGTGTCATTATATCTTTACAAAATCACAGAAGCTATGTCATCAACTTTCACACAGGTGAGTCTTCTATAAACTATTTGTGTTTCTCCTCTCATCGGTTAGTAACAAGGATGCTAATTACATCATTACAACTCATTTGTTAGTGCTGCAGTGATGTTGTGCCTTGCCCCTGAGACAGCAGGCTAGCATGCCCTGGGGGGCTTGCCTTGACTTGCCTTCATCTGCCTCCATTCACATTTCCATGAAGATACTTAAAGCCTATAGACCTTGTACAGAAGAAGCCTATATTCTGTTCTGAGTTTGAGGCGTCAACTCAATTCCATACATTACATTATGGACCTAACTCATTGTCTAATACCTGTACTGTGCAGTGAAAAGAGCCCAGAAGCTTTAAAAATTAAAAAGTAATATCCCTGTCAGTCAATGTAAATAGCTACAAAACTAAGGATGCCCAGAAAGATGCATAGCAAGCAGGAAAAGACGACAACTAACCTTCTGAGAGGTATTCCATTGCCTGGCGACTGAAGGAAAAACAACCGGGGAACTCCAGTCTTCAGTGAAAGCTCCTCATCATACCAAGCAGAATAAGAGAACCATGCTCCACTCCCACTTCTTCTGTGGCGGATTGAGCATGACACAAGGGCCGCCTAGAGAGAGAAGGTAGAAACATTAAAGCCGGGGCTATTCGCACTACCTGGAACTCGTCTTCACCATTTCACCCCGAAGATGGTAGACTGTGGATGCCTGGCTTGGCACTCCACACAAAACAAACACACAGGGTTTTCAGCACTGTAACCCTGAGTCGGGCCCTGCCTTTGAAATGCTTTCTACCCCACAACACAAGACGGCTTTCATTATCTTCGCAGTCACAGCAAGGCCTAGCTTTAAAAGCTACTGATTTCTTTTTTCCTTTAGCCTCCCACACAAAGGAAGGGCATTTTGTAAATGACTTGCTCGTTTCAGACCAACAAAAGGTACTTTCATTGAAAACCCCCCATTTGATTTTGCTCAAATTTGATTACAAGGATTGAAAAAGTAGAAGAAAAAGGAGGACATAAAAAAACAGATGGCGTCCTCATTCAGCGCTCTGAAAGGATTTATCTGTGTGCCTTTATAAACTGTGGCAATACGAAGCGTTTCAGTTGGCTAAAAAAAGAACTTGACAAAATTATTGGTTTGCTGACATGAGCAACTCAAATAAAATACTTTTTCTCTCCCACTGTCTTTCAGTGAATCGCCTTCCTAGATCAAAATAATGGAGATTAGGTATTTCATTAGAAATTATAGTTGGATATGAAGTAGGCTGTCATATTAATAGCAACCTGCCCATGGCCTTCAGTGTGTGCTATTCACCTAGACAATAGAGAGAGAGGGGGGCATGTATTGAGCCTCTCATTCAAGCCTGATCAATTTTCCATCATCAAGACAGGAGGGGATTTAACAAAGACATACACACAGGACTGGTCTGCAGAGCACCCCCACCCTTACTCACACACTACAAAACAGTTCAAACGAAACACACAAAAAACATTTCATAACACAAAAAGATGCATTCTTCCATGAGAGAAAGAAAAAGAGATGGGCTGTATAATTCCTTTTCCATGACCACAATAGGCATTTCAGGCTGTACTTGTTTTTCCTTTGTGGGTAATTACAGGGTTGTGTCTAGCACACACACAGAGAAGAAAGAGTGGGAGCAAACAAGAGAACTGAGAAATGTTGTTCATCTCCAGATGGCTGAAAGATGGTTGATGTGTCAATCAGTTGTTGAACCTGAAAAGAAGTACCTACTTTAGTGTCGGATAGCCACAATTGATCACACATCACGCATTCACACATTGTCTCAAATCAGGTAGGCTGCTATGCATTATTAGCTACAGAATTGTAGCATGATATGTAATGCTCCATGGCTTAGCTAATGGAAAGCCCTGGCACCCATTTTTCAACTAACCTTTTCTTGCTGATACTTTCTTAATTCTTGATGACGAAACCTGACTTTTATAAATGTCTGTGTCCAGTTGCAGGTCGTTCTCCAAAAACCAGAGAAAATGCAAAAAAAATCCACTTTTTGCACTGCCATTTTAGCTGCCGCACATCTCGCATTTCCCAACATCTTTGCAGGAACTTGTCGCTTCTATGCGACGCCATGTGTAGAAGTAGATGAGTGTGTCACACAGTGCGACCAAAGCGAAGATCTACACACATGCAAGAGGCATTTCTCACTCCAAAAAAAAGTGGATTTGATATTTTAATGGAAGTTTCTTCCGAATCGAGAACGAAGAAAGTATCGCCAAGAAAAGGTTAGTTGAAAAATGTGTGCCAGGTCCTGTAATGGATATGGAGCATCACATCACGTTACATTTATAGAGCTAATGCATTGTTTGTTTTGACAAGGAGCACTGATGCTCAGGTGCGTCATGCACCCAATATTTTAGAGGATGGATGTGAGGCTGGATGGGGGATGGTCTTGAGGAGGGCTGCATTTTTCAAACACCAGAAACTGCTTTTTACTGAAATCCTGGGCCATAAACATTATGCCTAATTCTATGTTAAAAATATGTATATTTCTCTGCATAGGTTATCTAAGCATACCTCTTTCCCTGTTTAATTGTCATTTTAATTAATGATGCACATTGATTCTTTAAGAACTTGTATGACTTAGGAGTTTAGTACAACTGCCGCACTGGTATATACAGTAGTAATATATGCATAAGCTAAGAATTAAAGCAATTATAGTATTTTCTAAAGTCTAGCAACCTTGTCAGCAGGCACGCCAGCTAAAATACGTAGACAAGCTACTTTAACTTGAATGATAGGATGAAATGTCTTGGTAGCTATATCAATATATACATATACAATGTATATTTGTGGATGCATTTTAGTATACATGTGAAATAGAGAAAATTGGCCAAATAATGTATTTTTATACTTTTTGAAATTAATTTTAATGCATGATATACATTTGAAAATGTATTTGGAATAAATACATTTGAATGCAAATATATTATTTGGCATTTCTTTTATATTTCACATGTATTTAACACATTTCAACAACAACAAATTGGCAGGGGTTGGGAGATTGGGAACCTGTCATGCTGGCAAGATAAAGCTAACTTCATAAAATTGCTAGGTGGCTAGTATTACAGAGAAACAACAAAAAAATGTGGCCTTTATTTATTCATCAACAAGGAATCAATAGGCTACATACACTACATTCAAAAGTTTGGGGTCACTTAGAAATGTCCTTGTTTTTGAAAGAAAAGCACATTTTTTGTCCATCCAAAATAAAATAACATCAAATTGATCTTAAATAGAGTGTAGACATTGTTAATGTTGTAAATGACTATTGTAGCTGATTTTTTATGGAATATCTACATAGGCTTACAAAGTCCCATTATCAGCAACCATCACTCCTGTGTTCCAATGGCACTTTGTGTTAGCTAATCAAAGTTTATAATTTTAAAAGGCTAATTGATCATTAGAAAACCCTTTTGCAATTATGTTAGCACAGCTGAAACTGTTGTTCTGATTAAAGAAGCAATAAAACTGGCCTTCTTTAGACTAGTTGTATCTGGAGCATCAGCATGTGTGGGTTCGATTACAGGCTCAAAATGGCCAGAAACTCTATTCTTATTCTGAGAAATGAAGGCTAATCCATGCGAGAAATTGCCAAGAAACTGAAGATCTCGTACAACGCTGTGTACTACTCCCTTCACAGAACAACAGAAACTGGCTCTGACCAGAATAGAAAGAGAAGTGGGAGGCCCCGGTGCATAACTGAGCAAGAGGACAAGTACATTAGAGTGTCTAGTTTGAGAAACAGACACCTCACAAGTCCTCAACTGTGAGCTTCATTAAATTGTACCAGCAAAACACCAGTCTCAACATCAAGAGTGAAGAGGCGACTCCGGGATGCTGGCCTTCTAGGCAGAGCTGCAAAGAAAAAGCCATATCTCAGACAGGCCAATAAAAATAAAAGATTAAGATGGGCAAAATAACACAGACACTGGACAGAGGAACTCTACCTAGAAGACGAGCATCCCGGAGTCGCTTCTTCACTAATTTAATGTTATTTTAATGGATAAAAAATGTGCTTTTCTTTCAAAAACAAGGACATTTCTAAATGACCCCAAACTTTTGAACGGTAGTGTAGCTTGATCAAATTAATTTACAAACACACCTACTGCGAGTCCTGCTCATCACCGGCAGCTAAAATCAAATCAAACGCTGTGGGTGTTACTCAACACTCTTTCTCCTCCACTTCTGACCGATACTGTCTGAAGGCATATCTGCGCCATGGTGCACCTTGAATTTTATAAATAATTATGATAAAACGTGGGCATAAAAATGAGGTTCAGTAATTAATTCCACATCTGAAAAAAAAACGGACAAATCTGATGGGGTACATGCTCTTGTGCCCCTTATGAACATGACGCCTCTGCCAATGGTGCTATAAAGTGTCATAGAGCAGATGTGTTCTTACAGCGGTCTGAGCTGAATACAATTTATATTTCATTGCATTCATTTCACAGCTCATTTCAAATCCTTATAATTATCATTTACAAATGATGACCACTGCGGGCCATAACGAGACTCCACCCGCAAGCATAGCCATTTGTCTATCGTTATGATAGATAGCCCACAATTATCCATTTAGGTGGAATTGAATATTGCATTGATTAATATTAATGTTGCAAATGTGCTTCAAACCAATATATCAATGCATGCTTTATGATTTGTTATATTGGTTGACCTGCTCTTGAGTCTCAGGGCCTACCTGTTCCAGTAGGCTAGCCCTTCACATGCCAGTTCAGAGCGACATGTGGAAAGCAGAGCCAGATCGCGCTGGTGGAAAGTGTCAAATCAAATCAAATTTATCACATACACGTGTTTAGCAGATGTTTGTGTTTCTATCTCTAACAGTGCAGTAATATCCAACAGTAATATCCAACAGTAATATCCAACAGTAATATCTAACAGTAATATCTAACAGTAATATCCAACAGTAATATCCAACAGTAATATCCAACAGTAATATCTAACAATTTCGCAACAATACATACACATCTAAAGTAAAGGAATGGAATTAAGAATATATAAATATTGGGCGAGCAATGTCAGAGCGGCATAGACTTAGATACAGTAGAATAGGATAGAATACAGAATATACTTATGAGATGAGTAATGCAAAATATGTAAACATTATTAAAGTGACTAATGTTCCATTATTAACCTCTACGGCAGTGGTTCCCACTCTTTTTATAGTCCCGTATCCCTTCAAACATTCAACCTCCAGCTGCGAACCCCCTCTAGCACCAGGGACAGCGCACTCTCAAATGTTGTTTTTTTGCCATCATTGTAAGCCTGCCACATATTTATTAAACATAAGAATGAGTGTGAGTTTCTGTCACAATCTGGGTCGTGGGAAGTGACAAAGAGCTCTTATAGCTCTTTAATAATAATATAATAATATCAATCATTTTGCTCTATATTTAACCATCTTACATATAAAACCTTATTTGTTCATCAAAAATTGTGAATAACTCACCACAGGTTAATGAGAAGGGTGTGCTTGAAAGGATGCCCATAACTCTGCAATGTTGGGTTGTATTGGAGAGAGTCAAAAATCATTTTCCACCCACAGTCTGTGCCTGTATTTAGTTTTCATGCTAGTGATGGCCGAGAATCCACTCTCACATAGGTACGTGGTTGCAAAGGGCATCAGTGTCTTAACAGCGCGATTTGCCAATGCAGGATACTCTGAGTGCAGCCCAATCCAGAAATCTGGCAGTGGCTTCTGATTAAATTCCATTTTCACAGAACCGCTTGTTGTAATTTCGATGGGGCTCTCTTGCTCAGATATCGGTAAGTGTACTGCAGGCAGGGCATGAAAGGGATAACAAATCCAGTTGTTTGTGTCATCCATTTTGGGAAAATACCTGCGTAATTGCGCACCCAACTCACACAGGTGCTTCGCTATAGCACATTTGACATTGTCCGTAAGCTTGAGTTAATTTGCACACCAAAAAAACATACAATGATGGAAAGACCTGTGTGTTGTCCTTGTTAATGCAGACAGAGAAGAGGTCCAACTTCTTAATCATAGCCTCAATTTTGTACCTCACATTGAATATAGTTGTGATGTAAGGGTCTGTGTGTAGCTGGTGCGGAGGAGCAGGCGCAGGACAGCAGAGATGAGTAAATAAAACTTTACTCAAAGTCATCAAAATACAAGAGAATTACCAAGCCCACAATACAGACCACAATACAACAAACAATCACTCACAAACATACATGGGGAAACAGAGGGTTAAATAATGAACAGGTAATTGGGGAATTGAAACCAGGTGTGTAAGACAAAGAAAAACAAATGGAAAATGGGTGACGTCGAACGCCGCCCGAACAAGGAGAGGGACCGACTTCGGCAGAAGTCGTGACGTGGAGAGTCCCTGTAATTCTAGATTCAGATCATTCAGGCCGGATAGGCCAGATAGGCCAGTCATGTGAGAAACTCGTTATCATGCAAGCGGTCACACAAGTGAAAATTATGATCAGTAAAGAAAACAGCTCGTCTCTCAATTTTACAAAAATGTGTCAATACTTTGCCCCTTGATAACCAGCGCACTTCTGTATGTTGTAAAAGCGCTAAATGGTCGCTGCCCATATCATTGCATAGTGCAGAATATACACAAGAATTCAGGGGCTTTGCTTTAACAAAGTTAACCATTTTCACTGTAGTGTCCAAAACGCCTTTCAAGCTGTCAGGCATTCCCTTAGCAGCAAGAGCCTCTTGGTGGATGCTGCAGTGTACCCAAGTGGCGTCGGGAGTAACTGCTTGCATGCTCGTTACCACTCCACTATGTCTCCCTGTCATGGCTTTTGAGCCATCAGTACAGATGCCAACACATCTTGACCAACAAAGTCCATTTGATGTCACAAAGCTGTACAGTACTTTAAAAATATCCTCTCCTGTTGTCCTGGTTTCCAGTGGTTTGCAGAAGAGGATGTTTTCCTTAATTGACCCCCCATAAACGTAAAGGACATATACCAGGAGCTGTGCCAGGCATGCCACGTCTGTTGACTCATCCAGCTGTAAAGCATAGAATTCACTGGCTTGTATGCGAAGCAGTAATTGTTTCAAAACATCTCCTGCCATGTCATTGATGCTTCACGAAACAGTGTTTTTTTGTCCTTTTCCCCCAGCATGGTTCCAGCCATATCCGCGGCAGCAGGAAGAATTAAGTCCTCCACAATAGTATGGGGCTTGCCTGTCCTAGCCACTTGGTAGCTCACCTTATAATACGCTTCTAGCCCCTACTTATTAATGGTATCTGTTGTTTTTATACATGTCTTACTACTCGAAAGTCGACTTAATTCTCACTCAGAAAACTCCTGTGGCTTATTTTTCAAACGGGCATGTTTTGTTTCTAAATGTCTGCGCTAGAGTGAAGGTTTCATCGAGTTGTGAGATAATATTTTTTGCACATATAACACACTGTGGCTGAGGAAAGGCACTACTCCAAAAATAAGTGATATTTGAGCCTCTTCAATGGTCCAACATCCCTGTCTGTTGTTCGGTGCTTTCCCGGGTAAGAGGGCTGTAGCTCTTTGACTGCATCAGGATCACAACTGTCAGTGTCCATGCTAGCTGGACTAACAACAAATGTGGAATTACTGATGCTAGCATTGGATGTGCATGTGGAAGCAGAACAACTTGTGTCGTCGACAGGTGCAGGTGTAGTACTGCTGGTAGTAGCAGAACTACCAGTAGAGCTGGTATATGTCTCTATGGATGCGGGCCTTACTTTTTGAAAAGTTTTATAAAAAATAAAAAAATTGAAAGGGAAAGAGCATCAGCTACGTTTGACTACATACGGACCATTAGTGGAATTCCCGCGAGAGAGTAACGGTTAATGTGATTGGATGTTAATTATTTGACTAGGCTACATGTATTTGACATTGTGTTGTTATTTCGCTGAACACTAGATGGTTTAATTTTATTTTTGGCAGTGAAACCAGGTGACTCAGGTGAGAATAAAACGTCACCCAAATGTATGAAAAATTTTGGAAAATATGAATGGACCGTTTGAAATGGTTCATTGGATCAGTCTAAAACGTTGCACATACACTGCTGCCATCTAGTGGCCAAAATCTAAATTGTGCCTAGATTCCTAAGTCACATATTGGCCTTTCTCTTGCATTTCAAAGATTATGAAAAAAAATAACATATTTGTATTATCTTTTACCAGGTCTAATGTGTTATATTCTCCTACATTAACTTTAAAGTGTTTCCTTTCAAATGGTATCAAGAATAAGCATATCCTTGCTTCAGGTCCTGAGCTACAGGCAGTTAGATTTGGGTATGTAATTTTAGGTGAAAATTGAACAAAAAATGCTCCGATCCTTAAGAGGATAAAGTGGCCAGCTTTAAGTCTATGTATATAGGTCAGCAGCCTCTAATGTGCTAGTGATGGCTATTTAACATATTTTAACAGTCTGATGGCCTATAGATGTACCTGTACTGACAAAGCCTTCTGGATGATAGTGGGGTGAACAGGCAGTGGCTCGGGTGGTTGTTGTCCTTGAGGATCTTTTTGGCCTTCCTGTGACATCGGATGCTGTAGGTGTCCTGGAGGGCAGATAGTTTAACCCCGGTGATGCATTGGGCAGACCGCACCACCCTCTGGAGAGCCCTGCTGTTGTGGGCGGGGCAGTTGCCGTACCAGATTTATTCAGCCTCCTGAGGTTGAAGAGAAGCTGTTGCGTCTTCTTCACAACACTGTCTGTGTGGGTGGACCATTTCAGTTTGTCAGTGTTATGTACACTGAGGAACTTGAAGCCTCCACCTCCTCCACTGCTGTCCTGTCAATGTGGATAAGGGGGGGGGGGGGGGGGGGGCTCCCTCTGTTGTTTTCTGAAGTCCACTATCAACTCCTTTGTTTTGTTGACGTTGGGTGAGAGGTTATTTTCCTGGCACCACACTTCCACACCACATTGAGGGGATTTGATTAAGTGGGTCCAGTTCACCAGGTGGTGGAGTTTGTATGGAGTTCCTTTTGTGCCATTAATATCAAGTAAAACTTTTGAAGGTGAGAACAAAATTCTTTGTATTGCAAACAAAATAATGACATTGAAAGCAGAACATAAACCCAAAAGAATTGAGAGCAAAAATATTGCAAGGAAATAATTTAGAAATGCCAGAACAAATGTATTGTAAATTGATGCCCCCCTCATATTTGATTTATTTATATGATAACGCGATTAAAGTAAATGCCTCCCTCTTTGCCTGCAAAGGTTCCTTGCTTTTGTTACATTACCCTGGTGTTTGCTTTAGTTTGTAAGTTCTGGTGTATTCATTCCAGTAGCATAGCAACCTGCATTCCACTGCTGGTTTGTCTCCAAAGCTAAGCAGTGTTGGTTCTGGTCAGTCCCTGGATGGGAAACCAGATGTTCCTGGAAGTAGTATTGGTGGGACAGTAGGGGGCACCCTTCCTTCTGGTCTTTTGGATGGGCTGTTAAACTGATGTCCTGACTCTCTGTGGTCATTTAAAACCCCATGGCACTTATTGTAACATAAAGCTGAATTATCACGACAAAGCTGGTTGGCTAATGAAGATGCATTATATATGCTGCCCTCTAAACCCTACCTACATTGACTGATAGGATTTATAATAGTGCCTTTCTACTTTTTTACATAGTAAGGTGAAAAACTCACCTTATCACCCCTTGGGTGATGCACAGCAACCATTTTGTGTTAAAAAACACTCACCCACAATACTTTGAAGTACTACTTAAGTAGTTTTTTGGGGTATCTGTACTTTGCTTTACTATTTACATTTTTGACAACTTTTACTTTTACTCTTTTACTACTACACATATTTTCACTGATTACTGGTTACATTTTGAATGCTTAGCAGGACAGGAAAATGGTCCAATTCTTGCACTTATCAAGAGAACATCCCTGGTCATCCCCTGCCTCTGATCTGGCAGACTGACTCAACATAAATGCTTTGTTTGTAAATTATGTCTAAGTTTTGGAGTGTGCCCATGGCTATCCGAACATTTTTAAAAAGAGAATTGTTCTGTCTGATTTGCTTAAAAATGAACTTGAAATGATTTATACTTTTACTTTTCACACTTGACTATTTTTTAGCTATTACATTTACATTTGATATTTAAGTATATTTAAATCCAAATACTTTTTTACTTTTAATCAAGTAGTATTTTACTTGGTGATTTTCACTTTTATATGAGTCATTTCTATTAAGGTATCTTTACTTTTACTCAAGTATGACAATTGGATAGTTTTTTCACCACTGCCTGGGGTCCACACAACACTTGAAACATGACATAATAGAGAACATTAATAGACAATAACAGATCAAGGACAGAACTACATACATTTAAAAACAGCACACATAGCCTACATATCAATACATACACACAAAATATCTAGGTCAAATAGGAGAGAGGCGTTGTGCTGTGAGGTGTCGGTTTATCCGTTTTTTTAAACCAGGTTTGCTGTTCATTTTAGAAATATGAGATGGGAGGGAGTTCCATGCAATTGTGGCTCTATATAATACTGTACATTTTCTTGAATTTGTTCTGGATTTTGGGACTGTAAAGAGGAGGTGTTATGGTGTGGGGGTGCTTTGCTGGTGACATTGTCTGTGATTTATTTAGAATTCAAGGCACACTTAACCAGCATGGCTACCACAGCATTCTGCAGAGATATAGCATCACATCTGGTTTGGGCTTAGTGGGACTATCATTTGTTTTTCAACAGAACACTACATGATTCTCCTATAGGATTATCTGATACAGAGCAGAATTCATGGTTCCTTCTATTAAGGCAAGTCGTCCAGGTCCTGAGGCAACAAAGCATCCCCAAATCATCACACTTGACCACCATGCTTGACCATTGGTATGAGGTTCTTACACTTGGAAGCACCTGAAGGATCATCAATAATGTTCTATGGACAGATGATTCAAATGTATTACTGTTTGGATGACATGGTCACATTTCAACTGGCGAAAACCAAGCACTTAATTCCACAATGTTGACTCAAGTTTGCCATAAATGCACCTGGAAGCATTTGTAAGCACCTGCATGATCATCAAGACTCTTGGACGAATGTTCTATGGACAGATGATTTAAAAATATAACTTTTTGGATGACATGGGTCCCATTATGCCTGGTGAAAACCAAACACTTCATTCCATAGTAAGAAAGTCTGGTGATGGTAGTGTGATGGTTTGTGGATGCTTTGCTGCCTCAGGACCTGGACAACTTGCCTTAATAGAAGGAACCATGAATTCTGCTCTGTATCAGATAATTCTATTGGAGAATGTCAGGCCAACCGTCTGTGAGCTGAAGCTTAAGCGCAGCTGGGTCATGCAGCAGGACAATGATCCAAAACACACAATCAAGTCTAAATGAAAATGCAAGAAATTTGAAGTTTTGGAATGGCATAGTCAAAGTCCAGACCTAATCCCAATTGAGATGTTGTGGCAGGACTTGAAACGCACAGTTCATGCTTGAAAAACCACAAATGTCGCTGAGTTACAGCATTTCTGCATGGAAGACTAGGCCAAAATTCCTCCACAGCAACGTGAGAGCTTGATAAACAACTACAGGAAGTGTTTGGTTGGAGTCATTGCAGCTAAAGGTGGCACTTGAGTGTAAGGGGGCAACTACTTCTTCACATAGGGGCATTGGGGGTTGCTTAACTTTGTTTATGAAATAAATTAAATACATATGTAATTATTGTGTTATTTGTTCACTCAAGTTCCCTTTATCTAATATTAGGTTTTGCTTGAAGATCTAATGATGTTCAGTATCCAAAATATGCAAAAGTAGAGACAATTAGAAAGGGGGCAAATACTTTTTCATGACACTGTAACATATATCAGTGGCCATAGAGTCAGCTACCATACTCAGTAGCTTTCCATCTAAGTTGTCAATGTCAGGAGGTTTGTCATTATTGATCGATAACAATCATTTCCCCACTTCTCCCACACTAACTTTACAAAATTCTAACTTACAATGCTTTTCTTTCATTATTTTGTACATTTTATGCATGAATACATTGGCTCACTGTTCGTTGTTGGCATTTCCTGCATAAGTCTGCCCACTTGGCCAATGAAGTAATAATTCAAATAATTGGCCTATATCAAATGATTTTGTGATGAATAAGCCATCTGATTCGATGAAAGATGAGTTGAATTTGTCTTTCTGTCCATAATTTCATTTAAAGTACTCCAAAGTCTTTTTTCCATCTTTCTTTATATCATCGATCTTGGCTTCATAATATAGTTTCCTCACTTTGCAGTAAGTCAGCCAGTCAGATGTGCAGACAGACTTATTAGACACTCCTTTCACCCCATCTCCTTCAACCATAGAGTTTTTCAATTCCTCATCAATCAATGGAGCCGTAACAGTTCTAATAGTCCGTTTCATAACAGGGGCAATAATTGAAAGAAGTTCAGCGTCTGGATGCTCCTCATTAATCACGTCAGACCAACACATATTTTTAACATCAAACATATGAGTCACAGCAACATCTTTTGTATGATCTCTAATACATTATTCGTTGCCCAGCTTTTGGAACTTTGGCTCTGCTAGATACAGCTACTAGATTGTGATGACTGCATTCAATGGGTACGGATACAGCTTTAGAACAAAGTTCTACAGTATTAGTACAAATGTGATCAACACATGTGGATGATCTTGTTCCTGTAGTGTTTGTAAACACCCTGGTAGGTTGATTAATAACCTGAACCAGATTACAGGCACTGTTTACAGTGAGAAGCTTCCTCTTGAGCGGACCGCTTGATGTAAACCAGTCAATATTCAGGCCACCAAGAAAGCTGGCCTCTGTTTACATCACATACACTATCAAGAATTTCACACGCATTATTTAGATACTTACTGTTAGCACTTGGTGGCACATAGCAACATCCCAAAATAATATGCTTTAGATGGCAGGTGAACCTGCAACCACAGCACTTCAATAACACTTGACACGAGATCTTCTCTAAGCGTCACAGGGATATGGCTCTAAAAGTATATAGCAACACCTCCCCTATGAGAATTCCTGTCTCTTCTATAGATGTTATATCCTTGTATTGTTACTGCTGTGTCATCAAAGGAATTATGTAAGTGAGTCTCAGAAATGGCTAATGTATGAATGTTATCTGATGTTAGCAAGTTATTGATTTCACAAACCTTATTTCTAAGCTACATATATTAGTATAGGCTATTTTCTGGGTAGCTTTTCAGAGATAAACATAATATGGGAAATAACAAACGAAACAAACAAACATTCAGAAGTCCATCAATCAGTTGTGTGTAAGTATGTGTGTGTGCTGAACCTACAAACCCATAGGTAAGGCCCTCTCATACCTTCTAGGCTTTTGGGAGGGAGGGTGGACAATGACCCTATCATAGCGGATGTAAGCAATGCCCCTACGCGCACTGGCAGCTTTCATGGCCGTGATAAGTTATTTTCTCTTCTGGGACATAGCTTCAGAATGGTCCTTGTTGAGGAAGATGTACATTCCTCTCAAGTTCTTGGCTATTTCCAGAACAGCTACCTTGTCCTTGAACCTCTGGAACTTGACTGGGCCAGTCACCTGAGCCGGTGGTTGGTTTTCCAATCCTGTGGGCGCACTTCACTTCAATATTCCTGTCGTCCATCTTCAATTTCTAAGAGATAATTTCCCTCACTTTGTCCTCAGACTCCATCCAGGTCTCATGTGGAGATTCTGCAAATAGTTCCGCCTTGATTATCCCTTGAAATAATCTGATTTCTCCATCATTGTTATCATGGATTCACATACATAACTGATGTCCTCTCTCAATGACATGCAGATTGCTGTTATCTTGCCTTTTAACTGTTTGAACTCATCGAGCTGACCCTGGGAGAACTCTGTACTGTTCTTCAGGTCCTGGACCTCTGGTCAGGTCGTCCATTATTTTATTAGTTGACTCCACCAGTAATTATCAACATGGAATTGGGCCATGTTGGTAATTTAGCCATGACACCAGGTAATTACCACCCCTAGTCTTACATTAAGTGCCATGGGATTTTTTAATAGAACCACAGAGAATCAGGACTTCAGTTTAACGTCTCATCACAAAGACGGCACCCCAGACAGGGCGATGACCCCTTCACTGCCCTGGGGCACTGGAATATGATAGTAAAACCAGAGGGAAAAGTGTCACCTACTGGCACTCCAACACTACTTCCAGCAACATCTGGTCTCCCATTCAGGGACAGACCTTGCTTAGCTTCAGAGGCAAACCAGCAGTGGGATGCAGTGTACTATGCTGCTGGAATCGATGTGATAAACTTGCAACTGCAAAAGAAGTCAGTGAAAGCAAAGGCCAGGGTACCATAACCAGGCAAAGAGCAAGGCATTTGACCACAATCACCTCATCATCGAAAATGATTTTCCTGCATTCAATTAATTTACAAGCCTGGGTGTGAAGTTGGTGATGTAAAACATTGTTTATTATAATGCATTTCTTCATAATTATGAAATAAACATGTCTCCAACCACCATATCAGACACTCACAAAGTGAAATCATATGTGTGTACATTGAACAATCAATTGGTGAGCCTCACATATTCCATTCATATGTACACTGAGTGTACAAAACATTAGGAACCCCAACTCTTTCCATGACATAGACAGACCAGGTGAATCCATGTGAAAGCTATGATCCCTTATTGAAATCCACTTATATCAGTGTAGATGAAGGGGAGGAGACAGGTTAAAGAAGGATTTTTAAGCCTTGAGACAACTGAGACATAGAGTGTGTATGTGTGCCATTCTGAGGGTGAATGGGAAAAACAAAATATAAAAGTGCCTATGGACGGGGTATGGTAGTAGGTGACAAGTACACCGGTTTGAGTGTGTCAAGAACGGCAGTGCTGCTGGGTTTTTCACACTCAACCGTTTCCCATGTGTATCAAGAATGGTCCACCACCCAAAGGACATCCAGCCAACTTGACATAACTGTGGGAAGCATTGGAGTCTTCATAGGCCAGCATCTCTGTGGAATGCTTTCGACACCTTGTTGTCCATGCCTCAATGAATTTAGGCTGTTCTGAGGGCAAAGGGGTGGAACTCAATAGTAGGAAGATGTTCCTAATGTTTTGAAAACTCAAAGTATATATCCACTGCGTAGCCTACATGAATCGCAGCAAAGTTGGTTCCTGTTTCAGTCACATCTGTGGCAGGGGTGAAAGTAGATTTAATTTCTTCCAAGTGTGGTGAAACTGATGGTTTGTCGGGAACTGATGGCTTCTGCGGTTGTAGATAGATGGAGTTAGGAGGTTAGGAGAATTAGATTAAGGTTAGGAAAAGAGTTATGCTTAGCTAAAATGCTCCGGTTGTCCCTAATGCGACAACTAAATGGAGCTGTACTCCATCTAGCCACAAACGTAGAAGCCATCAGCTCTGAGAAGCCGTCAGTATCACCATACCAGCTTACTTTCACCCCTGGTCTTTGGTCATACTTGTGTGGGTAAAATAAACACCATAATGATTGGTTGACAATAGAGCCTACCACAATGCAGGTGATGGCTGCAGAATGAAGATGATAAAGAGAATCTGCGGCAACTTGCAGTCAACTGAAGTTAAAACTTCATGACTGTTGATCACGTGGCTTTTATAAAGTTCATGCAGTCTACATAAAGGTGCAGGTCAGACAGTTTATTCCCATAATGCAACACACTGACTTTGTAAAACCAAACCGCCCAATATGATCAGTTTTGGAGTATTTTCCAAAACTGAGATTTAGGGAAAACTATTATGTTCCTAAATCCTTCGATATTTTAGGGTTGGATTTTTATTTCAGTCATGCCCAGTAATGCCCACTTGCCCACTAACATGGGATGGTAATGCTGTATTCGTAACCAGGTGGGAATTTCACCAGTTGTGAAGTCGTAAATATCAGTTGGATGCATTCATGTGCTTTGAACTCATTGAGAAATGCAGATTGGCTAATGGCCAACAAGCGAAAATTAAACGAAAATTATCGCTGTCATGCTTGTAAATTCTAGTGTCCAAAAACCATAGATTACTTTTTATAAATAATGTTTTACTGTAGCATTTAACTGCCAAAAATGCTGTTATCGAGGTGACATCAGAGGTTAGTATGTGGGATAAGTTGCAGCTAAGGATTAAAGACGAATTTCCCACAAATAATTACCAGTTTGAGGGCCATTCAAGTGGATTTTTCCCAGTCATATGTGGTTTATTCGCATTTCCCACTTGGTTACGAACACAGCATAATGCCTAAGAAGAATTATCATGCAAGGACAAACAGCTGCACTGAGTGCGCTCTGTCCAATCAACCAACAGAATCAACCTACAGAAATACATGAGACAGCAATACATAGACATCTTTGCCAATGTTATGTTGAAATAAGGAGACTTGGTGTTTATAAAGGACTTTCCAACTCAAACATCCTCACATTCGTGAGCTAACGATTCACAAACACAATGGTCATCAAAGATAAAGGTTGTGTTCCCCTGCTCAGATGCTTCTGAAGCATGCCAGATATTACAAGGCCTGGATACTGTAGGTAGGCTATTTTCCTTATCAGCTAGCCACATCTTATGTTATAACAATATGTTGCCGAAGCTACAGTTAATGATGTGACATGCAAAACCTGAGCAGGGGAACATGACCAGATACTGATACTCTAGAATTTAGGAAATGCTCGGAGGTTGGGATTCTTGACAAATCACATTCATGTTGTCATGCGTCACAAGGATGCTAAGCCATTCGTCATGCGTACAGTGGCTGTTTGGGATGTTTCAAGTAAAGAGGAAGCATAGAGATAGATAGAGGACTCTAGTGCCAAAAAGCCAGTTTTAGCATGAGCATTTTCAAGTAGTAAACTGGATGGGACTTCCTATGGACTAATGATGAATCACATAATTCCATCCAGGTCACCAGGAAGGATCAGCCAATTAATTCTACTAGTGAGGAAACATTCCATAACTGCAGGTGGCAGTAAATCGCCAAACTTGGCTTTATACCTGTTGAAACAACACACTCTAGGTGGCAGTGTGCACCTGTTCAGTTCAGAGCCCCAGAGTGGAAGTGTCATAACACCCATAAAACCTATCGGTCAAACAGGGAAATGGTACCTATCATTTTTCCACCATTCATTTTTTTCTCATAGGGAATTTTATAAACACTTATAATAAGTGCTGTGTTTCATGTAGGCTTATCTTGGCGTGACATTTTGATAACCATGTAAATCTCTCCCGGACAAGGTGACTTTTATCAATATATTCAGCTAAATTTACTCTCAGACCCGGAAATGCTAATTAGGATCAGCAGACATCATGCAAGACTACAAATCCCTGCAAGCTCCTGCACGTCATTTCTAGCTGACACCTTTGTCAACAGGTATTGATTGGGTCATTTAAAACTTGCACAAGGCAGTTCACAGAATTGTACATTTAAAGACGTTTTGCCAATTTATTCATTACTAAATTTAGCTAACATTAGATAGTTCATCCAGAGATTCTTACATTTGCCTCGATATGGCAGTCTCGTCTAGATCATCACGGCATTTGTAGTTCTTTATGACAGCCACATTATCAGCATTCATTTTTATGGGGTAAATACAGGCAAATATATTGATAAAAGACACCTTGTTCTAGTGCAATTTACACAGTTATCAATATGTCACACCAGGGTAAGCCTACACTGAACACAGCCCTTAAGCGTTTCTAAAATCCGCTGTAGGAAAAATGAATGGTGGAAAAACGATTAGAACCATTTCCTTGTTTGACCTCTAGGTTTTATGGGTATTATGAGGTATACTGTGGTATTCTATCGAGATGGCCTAAGTGGCGCTGCCTGTGCTCTCACAGACGCCATAATGGGACAGATACAATGATGTGATCAGTGTTGGGAGTAGTGAACTACATCTAGTTCAACTAGTAATTTAACTACATTTTGCAGTAGCTTGGTGGCAGTTGAACTCAATTCAAGTCTTGGTAGTGCTGTCAGTAGTTAATGACTTTTTTGTCATGCAGCGGTGTAGCCAGCTAATGGAACTACACACAATTTTCTTTGCTAAAATAAAATATGGGTGAAATAGGCAAGAATGTCCTTTCTTTTTCAGCATCAGACCTACCTAATTCTTACTTGAAACATAGTTTTTGTGGATAATAGGCTAAATTACACATTCTGCTAACATCTGACTCCAGAGTGATCTGACCTTGCAATTTGTAGTCTATAACATTTCAGATTTAGATATGATAATTTATCACAGAGTAGTTTGGATGTGGTGAACTGCTTTTTCAAATAAACTTTAATTAAGTAAACTATATGTTTCCCAAGGGCTTTAGTGTAGCTTAACGTTTCCACTGTGAAGGTATTGGTAGCTTGGTAAACTATATGTTTCCCAAGGGCTTTAGTGTAGCTTAACTTTTCCACTGTGAAGGTATTGGTAGCTTGGTAAACTATATGTTTCCCAAGCGCTTTAGTGTAGCTTAACTTTTCCACTGTGAAGGTATTGGTAGCTTGGTAAACTATATGTTTCCCAAGCGCTTTAGTGTAGCTTAACTTTTCCACTGTGAAGGTATTGGTAGCTTGGTAAACTATATGTTTCCCAAGGGCTTTAGTGTAGCTTAACTTTTCCACTGTGAAGGTATTGGTAGCTTGGTAAACTATATGTTTCCCAAGCGCTTTAGTGTAGCTTAACTTTTCCACTGTGAAGGTATTGGTAGCTTGGTAAACTATATGTTTCCCAAGCGCTTTAGTGTAGCTTAACTTTTCCACTGTGAAGGTATTGGTAGCTTGGTAAACTATATTTTCAGAGTAGCTTCCCCAACACTAGATGTGATCTCCATCTAACTCTATGAGAGGAACACACAATGGTAGCGAACATAACACACCCACTTCAAACACTTCAAGTTCAGCCCTCCTTTAATCAACTCCATCGGTTTTTGATGACGCTGGTATTGTCCACACTCAGATCAGTTTCACCTGTCTTTGTGTTTGTCTCCACCCCCTCCATGTGTCTCCTATCTTTCCCATTATCCCCTATGAACCTGTGTTCTCTGTTTGTATGTTGCCAATTCAAATCAAGTCAAATTGTATTTGTCACATGCGCCGAATACAACAAGCCCTTAACCAACAATGCGGTTTCAAGAAAATACCTAAAAAAGAAGTATGAGATAATAATAACAAATAATTAAAGAGCAGCAGTAAAATAACAACAGCGGGGCTATATACAAGGGGTACCGAGTCAATGTGCGGGGGCACCGGTGTCGAGGTAGTTGAGGTAATATGTGTATGTAGGTAGAGTTACAAGGGGCAATGCAATAGTCTGGGTAGCCATTTGATTAGATGTTCAGGAGTCTTATGGCTTGGGGGTAGAAGCTGTTTAGAAGCCTCTTGGACCTAGACTTGGCACTCCGGTACCACTTGCTGTGCGGTGGCAGAGAGAACAGTTTATGGCTAGGGTGGCTGGAGTCTTTGACAATTTTTAGGGCCTTCCTCTGACATCACCTGCTATTGAGGTCCTGGATGGCAGGAAGCTTGGCCCCAGTGATGTACTGGGCCGTACGCACTACCCTCTATAGTGCCTTGAAGTCGGAGGCAGAGCAGTTGCATACCAGGTAGTGATGTAACCCATCAGAATGCTCCTGATGGTACAGCTGTAAATCCTTTGAGGATCTAAGGACCCATGCCAAATCTTTTCAGTCTTCTGAGGGGGAATGGGTTTTGTCATACCCTCTTCACGACTGTCTTGGTGTGCTTGGACCATGTTAGTTTGTTGGTGATGTGGACGCCAAGGAACTTGAAGCTCTCAACCTGCTCCACTACAGCCACATCGATCAGAATGGGGGCGTGCTCGGTCCTCTTTCCTGTAGTCCACAATCATCTCCTTGTCCTTGACTTGATCATGTTGAGGGAGAGGTTGTTCTTGTTGTTATTGCACCACACGGTCAGGTCTCTGACCTCCTCCCTATAGGCTGCCTCATCGTTTTCAGTGATCAGGCCTACCACTGTTGTGTCATCGGCAAACTTAATGATGGTGTTAGAGTCGTGCCTGGCCGTGCAGTCATGAGTGAACAGGGAGTACAGGAGGGGACTGAGCACACACCCCTGAGGGTCCCCCTTGTTGAGGATCAGCATGGCGGGTGTGTTGTTACCTACCCTTACCCCCTGGGGGCGGCCCGTCAGGAAGTTTAGGATCCAGTTCCAGAGGGAGGTGTTTAGTCCCAGGGTCCTTAGCTTAGTGATGAGCTTTGAAGGCACTATTGTGTTGAATGCTGAGCTGTAATCAATGAACAGCATGCTCACATAGGTGTTCCTTTTTTCCAGGTGTGAAAGGACAGTGTGGAGTGCAATAGAGATTGCATCATCTGTGGATCTGTTGGGGCGGTATGCAAATTGGAGTGGGTTTCTATGATAATGGTGTTGATGTTAGGCATGACCAGCCTTTCAAAGCATTTCATGGCTACAGACGTGAGTGCTATGGGTCAATAGTCATTTAGGCAGGTTACCTTAGTGTTCTTGGGCACAGGGACTATGGTGGTCTGCTTGAAACATGTTGGTATTACAGACACTTGCCAGTTGGTCAGCGCATGCTTCGAGGTACACGTCCTGGTAATCCATCTGCCCTGTGGCCTTGTGAATGTTGATCTGTTTAGAGGTCTTGTGCACATCGGTTGTGGAAAGCATGATCACACAGTCGTCTGGAACAGCTGATGCTCTCATGCATGTTTCAGTGTTATTTTCCTCGAAGTGAGCGTAGAAGTTATTTAGCTCATCTGGTAGGCTCGTGTCACTGGGCAGCTGTTGGCTGTGCAACCTTTTGTAGTCTGTAACAGTTTGCAAGCACTGCCACATCCAACCAGCATCAGAGCTGGTGTAGTACAGTTCGATCCTGTATTGACGCTTTGCCTGTTTGATGGTTTGTCTGAGGGCATAGCGGGATTTCTTATAAACTTCCGGGTTAGAGTCCCGCTCCTTGAAAGCATCAGCTCTACCTTTCAGCTCAGTGCGAATGTTGCCTGTAATCCATGGCTTCTGGATGGTATATGTACGTACAGTCACTGTGGGGACGACATCATCAATGCATTTATTGATGAAGCCAGTGACTGATGTGGTGTACTCCTCAATGCCAATCGAAGAATCCCTGAACATATTCTAGTCTGTGCTAGCAAAACAGTCCTGTAGTTAAGGTTCTGCTTCATCTGACCACTTTTTTATAGACCGAGTCACTGGTGCTTTCTGATTTAATTTTTTATGTGTAAGCAGGAATCAGGAGGATAGAATTATGGTCAGATTAGCCAAATTGAGCACGAGGGAGAACATTGTACGCTTCTCTGTGTGTGGAGTGATGGTGGTCTAGAGTTGTTTTCCCTCTGGTTGCACATTTAACATGCTGATAGAAATTAGGTAAAACTGATTTAAGTTTCTCTGCATTAAAGTCCCCGGCAACTAGGAGTGCCACCTCCTAATATCTTGTCAGGTCTTACTAGCGTGCTTTCCATGTCTTCCTGCTTTCTCAAGTTTCTGTTTACTAGTTTCCCCGATTACAATCCTCTGCCTGCCCTGACCCCGAGCCTGCCTGCCATTCTGTACCTTACTGACTCTGCCCTGGATTATGGACCTCTGCCTGCCCTTGACCTGTCTTTTGCCTGTCACATGTTTGGGTCAATAAACATTTGTGATTCTAGCTGTCTGCATCTGGGTCTTTTCCTAAGTTCTGATAGATATAGTAAAATGGAATTTTGGCAAAGTTGGGAATCCCCTGAAAGAAACAGATAAGGAGGCTTTTGTAGCCACACCCTTAAAGTAGCACTCCAGTCTCCTTTTCACCTCATTTATCACTTGATTTACTTAACAAAAGGCACATCTTAATAGGTGGTCCAGGTATGTCATGGCATAGTACAAGTTCTCTATTTTTCAAGCAGAGGGAAAGCAGATGACATCGCGGATTCTCATCAGACCAACTCCTTGAAGTTTGCAGTTGTGTCTAAAAAAAACAATTTTGCTCAAAAATTATTTTTTTACCCTTCAGTGTGTGCATTTTACTGAATTTATACACAGGATATTCCTTTTCAACAGTAAAAGTTCAAAAATCACTGAAAGATGTCTTTAATTGTACAGTGGCTTGCGAAAGTATTCACCCCCCTTGGCATTATTCCTATTTTGTTGCCTTACAACCTGGAATTAAAATGGGGGGGTTGTATCATTTGATTTACACAACATGCATACCACTTTGAAGATGCAAAATATTTTTGCTGGTGAAACAAACAAGAAATAAGACAAAAAAATGGAAAACTTGAGCGTGCATAACTATTCACCCCCCAAAGTCAATACTTTGTAGAGCCACCTTTTGCAGCAATTACAGCTGCAAGTCTCTTGGGGTATGTCTTTATAAGCTTGGCACATCTAGCCACTGGGATTTTTACCCCTTCTTCAAGGCAAAACTGCTCCAGCTCCTTCAAGTTGGATGGGTTCTACTGGTGTACAGCAATATTTAAGTCATACCACAGATTCTCAATTGGATTGAGGTCTGGGCATTGACTAGGCCATTCCAAGACATTTAAATGTTTCCCCTTAAACCACTCAAGTGTTGCCTTAGCATTATGCTTAGGAACATCGTCCTGCTGGAAGGTAAACCTCTGTCCCAGTCTCAAATCTCTTGAAGACTAAAACAGGTTTCCCTCAAAAATGTCTCTGTATTTAGCACCATCCATCATTACTTCAATTCTGATCAGTTTCCCAGTCCTGGCCGATGAAAAACATCCCCACAGCATGGATGGTAATCTCGGGGTGATGATAGGTGTTGGGTTTGTGCCAGGCATTTTCCTTGATGGCCAAAAAGCTAAAGTTTAGTTACATCTAACCAGAGTACCTTCTATGCTTGGGGAGTCTCCCACATGCATTTTGACAAACACCAAATGTGTTTGCTTATTTTTTTCTTTAAGCACTGTTTTTTTTCACCCCACTCTTCTGTAAAGCCCAACTCCATGGAGTGGATGGCTTAAAGTGGTCCTATGGACAGATACTTCACTCTCCGCTGTGGAGCTTTGCAGCTCCTTCAGTGTTATATTTGGTCTCTTTGTAGCCTTTCTGATTAATGCTTATTTATTAATGATTATTGCCTGGTCAGTGAGTTTTGGTGGGCGGCCCTCTCTTGGCAGGTTTGTTGTGCCATATTCTTTCCATTTTTTAATAATGGATTTAATGGTGCTCCGTGGGATATGTAAAGTTTTGGATATTGTTTTATAACCCAACCCTGATTTGTGCCTCTCCACAACTTTGTCCCTGACCTGTTTGGAGAGCTCCTTGGTCTCCATGGTGCCGCTTGCTTGGTGGTGCCCCTTGCTGAGTGGTGTTGCTCAACTTTATATTTGAGATTCTTCAAAGTAGCCACTCTTTGCCTTGATGACAGCTTTGCACACTCTTGGCATTCTCTTAACCAGCTTCATGAGGTAGTCACCTGGAATGCCTTTCAATTAACAGGTGTGCCTTGTTTAAAGTTAATTTGTGGAATTTCTTTCCTTCTTAATGCGTTTGAGCCGATCAGTTGTGTTGTGACCAGATAGGGTTGGTATAAAGAAGATATCCCTATTTGGTAAAAGACCAAATCCATATTATGGCAAGAACATCTCAAATAAGCAAAGAGAAATAACTGTCCATCATTACTTTAAGACATGAAGGTCAGTCAACATGGAACATTTCAAGAACTTTGAAAGTTTCTTCAAGTGCAGAAGCAACCGCAGAGTAGGTGAAGGCGAAGAGTAGGTGTAGGTGAACAGATCATCTCTGCATGTGTGGTTCCCACCGTGAAGCATGGAGGAGGAGGTGTGATGGTGTGGTGGTGCTTTGCTGGTCACACTGTCCACCGAAAACCTCCTTCCATCAGCAAGGGCATTGAAGATGAAACGTGGCTGGGTCTTTCAGCATGACAATGATCCCAAACACACCGCCCGGGCAACAAAGGAGTGGCTTCGTAAGAAGCATTTCAAGGTCCTGGAGTGGCCTAGCCAGTCTCCAGATCTCAACCCCATAGAAAATCTTTGGAGGGAGTTGAAAGTCCGTGCTGCCCAGCAACAGCCCCAAAACATCACTGCTCTAGAGGAGATCTGCATGGAGGAATGGGACAAAATACCAGCAACAGTGTGTGAAAACCTTTTGAAGACTTACAGAAAATGTTTGACCTCTCTCATTGCCAACAAAGGGTATATAACAAAGTATTGAGATAAACTTTTTTTATTGACTTTATTTATTATTTTTATTTTCCACCATCAGTTGCAAATAAATTCATTAAAAATCCTACAATGTGATTTTCTGGATGTTTTTTCTCATTTTGTCTGTCATAGTTGAAGTGTACCTATGATGAAAATTACAGGCATCTCTCATCTTTTTAAGTGGGAGAACTTGCACAATTGGTGGCTGACTAAATCATTTTTAGCCCCACTGTATGTGGGAACTCCTTCAAGACTGTTGGAAAATTATTCCTCATGAAGCTGGTTGAGAGAATGCCAAGATTGTGCACAGCTGTCATCAAGGCAAAGGGTGGCTACTTTGAAGAATGTCAAATATAAAATATATTTAGATTTGTTTAACACTTTTTTGGTTACTACATGATTCCATGTGTTATTTCACAGTTTTGATGTATTCACTATTGTTCTACGATGTAGAAAAGAGTAATAATAAAGAAAAACCCTGGAATGAGTAATTGTGTCCAGGGAGCTGACAGAAGCACAAGGGTGTGTTAAAGATCAACTCTGTTACATTGAAAAACTGCTGAAATGTCGAGGCAAAATGTTGTATGATCAATTTATGATTGGTTTCAAGTGCGTAACATTACTATCCTGTGCATAGGAATTACATTTTTGTACCATCAATAAATATTTTTGCTTAAGTCTTGTGAGCACTGTCAATAGTCACCAGGTTTAATTGTATTTGCAATACCTGGGCTCGCTAGTTTTTAATCAATGCTATTGATTGATAACATTGCAATACATCTAGGCTAAACATGCATTATCTTCTATTCCCTGATGAATCTGAATAACTATATAGTATCACTTTACAATGCATTCAGAAATTATTCACACCCCTTGACATTTCCACATTATGTTGTGTTGCAGACTGAATTAAAAAATGATTAAATTTAGATTATTTTTTGTCACTGGCTTACACACAAAAACCCATCATGTCAAAGTGGAATTATGTTTTTCGAAAATGTTTAAAATGAATAAAAAAATGATAAATAAATATTCAACACCTTTGTTATGGCAAGCCTAAATAAATTCAGGAGTAAAACATTTCTTAACAAATTGCATATTAAGTTGCATGGACTCATTCTGTGTTCAATAATAGTGGTTAACATGATTTTTGAATGACTACTCCATCTCCGTACTCTTTACATACCATTATTTGTAAGGTCCCTCAATCAAGTAGTGAATTTCAAGCACAGACTCAACCACAAAGACCAGGGAAGTTTTTCAGTGCCTCGCAAAGAAGGGCACCTACTGGTAGATGTGTAAAATATAGAAAAAGCAGATGCCGAATATCTCTTTGAGCATGGTGAAGTTATTTATTTAGCTTTGGATGGTGTATCAATACACCCAGTCACTACAAAGATACAAGTGTCCTTACAAACTCAGTTGCCGGAGAAGGATTTCACCTTGAGCCTAATGGGGATTTTAAAACAGTTACAGAGTTTAATGGTTGTTATAGGAGAAAACTGAGGATGGATCAACAACATTGTAGTTACTCCACAGTACTAACCTAATTGACATAGTGAAAAGAAGGAAGCCTGTAGAGTATAAATAAATATGTAGTGCTGGGAAAAGTGCCCAATTGTCATACTTGAGTAAGTAAAGATAACTTGATAGAAAATGACTAGAGTAAAAGTGAAAGTCACCCAGTAAAATACTACTTGAGTAAAAGTCTAAAAATGTTTGGTTTTAAATATACTTCACTATCAAAAGTAAATGTAATTGTTAAAATGTATAAATAATATCAAATTCCTTATATTAAACAAACTAGACAGCATGATTTTCTTGTTATTTAAATTTATGGATAGCCAGGTGCATATTTCAACACTCAGACATAATTTACAAACAAAGCATTTGTGTTCAGGAAGGAAACTGCTCAGGGATTTCACCATGAGGCCAATGGTGACTTTAAAAGAGTTACAGAGTTGAATGGATGTGATAGGAGAAAACTGAGGATGGATCAACAACATTGTAGTTACTCCACAATGCTAACCTAATTTACAGAGTGAAAAGAAGGAAGCCTGTACAGAATACAAATATTCCAAAACATGCATCCTGTTTGCAACAAGGCACTAAGGTAATACTTCAAAAAAATGTGTCAAAGCAATTCACTTTTTATTCTGAATAAAAAGCGTTATGTTTGGGGCAAATCCATTTCAACACATTACTAAGTACCACTCTCCACTTTTTCAAGCATAGTGGTGGCTGCATCATGTTATGGGTTTGCTTGTAACTGGGGAGTTTTTCAGGATAAAATAGAAATGGAATGGCACTAAGCACAAGCAAAATCCTAGTGGAAAACCTAGTTTAGTTTGCTTTCCATTAGACACTGGGAGATTAATTCACCTTTCAGCAGGACAATAACCTAAAACATAAGGCCAAATATACTCTGGAGCTGCTTACAAAAAGACAGTGAATGTTCCTGAGTGGCCGAGATACAGTTTTGACTTCAATCTGCTTGAAAATCTAGGGCAAGACCTGAAAATGGTTGTCTAGCAATAATCAACAACCAATTTGACAGAGCTTGTAGAATTTTGAAATGAATAATAGGCATATGTTGCACAAACTAGTTGTGGAAAGCTCTTAGAGACCCAGAAAGACTTACAGCTGTAATCACTGCCAAATGTGCTTCTACAAAGTATTGACTCAGTGGTATTTCTGTATTTCATGTCTAAAAACATGTTTCTCTTTCATCATTATAGGGTATTGTGTGTAAATGGGTGTGAAAAAAGTTATATTTAATATATTTAGAATTAAAGTTGTAACACAACAAAATGTGGAATAAGTCAAGGGGTATGAATCCTTTCTGAAAGCACTATACACATAGCAGAAACACTCTGATTTATACAGACTAATAGACTTATAAACCATTAGGCCTAGTGGGTTATTGATAAATGTAATGCTGATATTTGGCATCATTCAGCTGCTGATGAGGTTTCAGCAGTGGGCAATGTGAACAGTCAGCAGAGGATGCCTACATGTACAGTATATAGGCTCTGTTTAGTATTCACCCAGCATTCTTCCTATTATGACCTAGAAAAATGACATGAACCATGATGATTACTGAAAATAAAAAAATTAAAAAGGAGGAAAGAAATGCCTTCCCAAAATGTATTGGAAAAACTGCATTATAG
Organism: Oncorhynchus mykiss; assembly: GCF_057628025.1. Lineage (NCBI taxonomy): Eukaryota > Metazoa > Chordata > Actinopteri > Salmoniformes > Salmonidae > Oncorhynchus > Oncorhynchus mykiss. Next base: position 69,040,647 of record NC_143026.1, on the reverse strand, counting down.
CTAAGCCCACAACGCACTGTAGCCTAAGATATGTAAGATGCTGATGCGGCAACAATGACAGTTCAAGTAGGTTACCATATTTTGCTGACATATTGCCATCATCACCTAGACATTAACATTGCATATCCTCAGACAGCCATGTATGTTCAAATTTATAGAAATGTTAAAAGGGAGAGAAAACTGTACTGCTGATTATTGCAAAGATTTCTTCCTGTGGATTCTCTGAACATTCATCAGCCATAGTGTGTTGAACTAGAAGTAATTATTGTCTCTGAAGATAAAAAGAGAGTGGGCAATTTTGGAAAATAAACTAGTGATAGAATGACCTTAAATATTTTTAACTCCTTTTCCAATAAGACCATTTCATCTGAGTTTTTGATAAAGGGATTACTGGATTGCATTATGCAGCACTAGTCGAATCTGGATGTGGAGGTGCCAATTTGATTGAATAATTCTTGTTTCCTTTTTTGCAAACCTTGCAATCCTTTTGGAAGCTAAAATTCAGCATAATGCAAGATTTACTTGTGGTCTGGGAAAGCGATGAGGTTCGTCCCTCATGCCACATCCGTTCACTTCAGACGTGGGGAAAAGCTGCAGTCAACGCCCTTACCAGTCAGAGCTGGTCAGTTCAGAACCCATTATCGTCCTAAAACGCAAATGACAGAGCACAATTTGCCTGTCAGTGCATCTATTATTTGACACTAGTGGTTGTTTTTTTATCTCACAAGTTGAAACCCTGACCCACAATCATTAGGTCTGTCAGGGTTAATCAACAGACTCTTGACTTGCCCAATTTTCTGATAAGACCTTATTGCAGGTATGGGGTAAGTGGGATGGGGTCATGGTGGAGGGGGCATATGTTGGGGCCTCTGTTTTGTCTGGATGTTTCAGAGCATTCAAATGCTTGGAATGAATCACTTTTTAAAAAAAGTGCCCAATTTCTCACGCAAAACATTATCAGTCCACAGCCTTCTCTACTACTTCTTTGATATATACAGGTAGTGAGATCTGAGACAACAAAGCCAACAGTTGAAGTAATCTGCATTCATTGAAATCCTTCAGTCACCCACGGAAAACATCTTAGGGGGCCATATATTCCCCCATTATCTGGGAGTTTGTTCTCCTATACACATAGCATACTTAACGGAAAATACTTTGTCATGTTTTTTTTGCAGCAAGCAAACATTCAAATGTGTAAACTGACATCCTCCATGAAGATATATGTGTGATGTATGATGATCAACATAACTGTTATGAACCTGTAATGTAATGAAATGATTACCAAAAACATACTATTAGGATAACACACTTTTAATAAGCTGACATTAGCAACTTATCAACAGCTATGCTCTGCTCAACAACAAAAAAGTTTATTCCCAATAATCATTCTATCTTAGACTTATTTAGAACCTATGATTTAATATGTGCTCACACATTTTTGCTATGACAGAATTTGCTATGCATTTGCCTCTTCAAAACACTTGAAAGACTTGATAAAGTTGGTAGGATCCAATTCTAGTAACCAATTCTAAAATTCACAAAGTACTGTTTCCTAAACTTGGCTAAATATCTGCGTGAGAAAATATCATATTAACATGTAAAGCAGAGTTGAATATTATCAACACTGCTGTTATCAGATCAAAGTTACAATATCAATACTCTCTCAGGAGTAAGTAAGCAAACACGTATAACAAGACATCTATTAGAGGTCACCTCTATGTCAACCTGACAATAAACAAACCACTAAACATCTATCTTTACTCCAGACTATCTATACATTATTTCACCAACAAATGTAGTAATATGTCTGTTAAAGGTATAAGGAATGACCCCTAGTTATACAATACCACATATTCTTTCTATATAACCTCTTTCCTTTAGATGCAATCACACATCAATGAAATGAACCACTATATAAAGTATACGACTTAAACTGAACACTTCTAAGTTAAACGTTGCATAGTATAACGACTCTGAATATACACCCTCTCTGCATCACAGACATGGGGAGAATGCACCCAGTTCCATAAATGTAAAATAAATGCCCCATGTCCCTGAAGTGCCACATTGTCATGCTTAATCATCTGAGTCTGAATCATAAACAATCTGAGAACTTTTATTGTGTTTCTCTATTTATGCATATCCCTGAAGGTGTTGCCTTTAGATACTTCCTACGAAAAAGGGAAACAAATAATTACAAAAACAAAAAAATGAAATACCTTTCAGATGCCCAGAGGAAGGCTGTGGACAGACAGATGATGTGATATATTTCTCCCCCTCATTCTTAGGCAGCTTCCTCTCTCTGCGGCTGAAAGCAAATGCTTTGAGACTCTGTGGCATATTTAATTAGAAGCAAGCTGTTTGCACTATCAGTGTGAGGATCTACCTCTCCAATCTCTCGTGAGTCAATCTTCCCCATCTCTGATTTTCTTTTATATTTATGCTGGAATATTTAATTGTAGACAAAAGGTTACTCTGGCAGCATTCACCGCACAGAGGCAGAATAATCTGCTTTAAAAGGCTTGACATTTCAGGCTTTTCAAAAAGGCTGAAAAAATTATATCCCTGCTTTTGTTAATCAATGAAGTAGAACTCCCCTGAACAAAAGAATTAAATTGCTTGGTTGGTTTAATAAAACCAACAGAAATAGCTGCTTCCTCTGGGCTTTTTGTGTGTAGGCTCACCACATGCACCCAGCACTGTAATTCCATATGATTTTGGGGCAAAACTCTAATTTATCCACACAGTTGGCTTTTTAAATCCTATTGAAACTCCAGCCCTCCAGCCAGTGTGCCTGCCTGATGGAGGACAGATTCATCATTAAACCTGACTTTCACTGACTGCTGCAGGTCCACTACAGTTTGAAATTTCTATACTGCCCTTGCCTTGGAAAACATTGTAATTATGCAAATGATAGGGGCAATAATTAGGACCTTCAACATCTCATTGTGTCGCTCCAGTGTGCTTCATTCCAATGGGAAGCGAGATAACCATGTTCTATTCTATTTTAAATTGCTCAGAGCAGATGTTTGGTTAAAGTTCTGTTCAGTCCTATAGTATTGCAATCCTTGGGAACTGACCATGTAAGGTAAGATCAATTATGTTCTTTCTAGTTACACTACATTACCAAATGTATGTGGACACCTGCTCGTCGAACATCTCATTTCAAAATCATGGGCATTAATATGGAGTCACCCCCCTTCGCAGCTATAACAGCCTCCACTCTTCTGGAAAGGCTATCCACTAGATGTTGGAACATTACTGAGGGGACTTGATTCCATTCAGCCACAAGAGCATTAGTGAGGTCGGCCACTGATGTTGGGTGAATAGGCCTGGCTCGCAGTCCGTGTTCCAACTTATCCCAAAGGTGTTCGATGGGATTGAGATCAGGGCTTTGTGCAGGCCAGTAAAGTTCTTCCACACCAATATCAACAAACCATTTCTGTATGGACCTCACTTTGTACACGGCGGCATTGTCATGCTGAAACAGGAAGGCCTGCCAGATGGTGAAGCATGATTCATCACTTCAGGGAATGCATTTCCACTGCTCCAGAGTCCAATGACTGCGAGCTTAACACCACTCCAACCGAAGCTTGGCATTGCACATGGTGATCTTAGGCTTGTGTGCGGCTGCTCAGCCATGGAAACCCATTTCATTAAGATCCCGATGAATAGTTATGTTGCTTCCAGAGGCATTTTGGTACTTGGTAGTGAGTGTTGCAACTGAGGACAGACAATTTTTACGCACTATGCACTTCAGCACTCGGCGGTCCTGTTCTATGAGCTTGTGTGGCTTACCACTTTGCAGCTGAGAAATTGTTGCTGCTAGACGTTTCCACTTCACAATAACAGCACTTAAAGTTGACTGGGGCAGCTCTTGCAGGGCAGAAATTTTAGGAACTGACTTGTTGGAAAGGGGGCAGCTTTTTAGTAAGGCCATTCTACTGCCAATGTTTGTCTTTGGAGATTGCATGGCTGTGTGCTCGATTTTACACGCCTGTCAGCATCGGGTGTGGCTGAAATAGCTGAATCCACTAAGTTGATGGATTGTCCACATACTTTCGTATATACAGTGCATTCGGAAAATACTCAGACCCCTAGAATTTTCCAACATTTTGTTGAGCTACAGCCTTATTCAAAAATGGATTACATAGTTTTCCCCCCTCACCAATCTACATACAATACCCCATAATGACAAGGCAAAAACAGGTTTCTAAATTTTTTTGCAAATGTATTAAACATAAAACACTGAAATATCACATTTACATAAGTAATCAGACCTTTTACTCAGTACTTTGTTGAAGCACCTTTGCCAGCAATTACAGCCTCGAGTCTTCTTGGGTAGGACACTACAAGCTTGGCACACTTGTATTTGGAGAGTTTCTCCCATTCTTCTCTGTAAATCCTCTCAAGCTCTGTCAGGTTGGATGGGGAGCATCGCTGCACAGCTATTTTCAGGTCTCCAGATATGTTCGATCAGGTTCAAGTCCGGGCTCTGGCTGGGCCACGCAAGGATATTCAGAGACTTGTCCCGAAGCCACCCCGGCGTTGTCTTGGCTTGCTTAGGGTTGTTGTCCTGCTGGAAGGTGAACCTTTGCCCCAGTCTCAGGTCCTGAGCGCTCTGGAGCAGGTTTTCAAGGATCTCTCTGTACTTTTCTCCATTCATCTTTCCCTTGATCCTGACTAGTCTCCCAGTACCTGCGGCTGAAAAACATCCCCACTACATGATGCTGCCACCACCATGCTTCACCATACAGATGGTACCAGGTTTCCCCCAGATGTGACACTTGGCATTCAGGCCAAAGAGTTCAATCTTGGTTTCATCAGACTCGAGAATTTATTTTATTAATTTTTATTTCACCTTTATTTAACCAGGTAGGCTAGTTGAGAAGAAGTTCTCATTTGCAGCTGCGAATCTTGTTTCACATGGTCTGAGAGTCCTTTAGGTGCCTCTTGGCAAACTCCAAGCGGGCCTTTTACTGAGGAGTGGCTTCCGTCTGGCCATTCTACCATAAAGGCCTGGTTGGTGGAGTGCTGCAGAGACGATTGTCCTTCTGGAAGATTCTCCGATCTCCACAAAGGAACTCTGGAGCTCTGTCAGAGTGACCATCGGGTTCTTGGTCACCTCCCTGACCAAGGCCCTTCTCCCCCGATTGCTCAGTTTGGCCAGGCAGCCAACTCTAGTAAGAATTTTGGGGGTTCCAAACTTCTTCCAATTAAGAATAATGGAGGGCACTGTGTTCTTGTGGACCTTCAATGATGCAGCCATGTTTTGGTACCCTTCCGCAGATCTGTGCCTCGACACAATCCTGTCTTGGAGTTCTATGGACAATTCCTTCGACCTGATTGCTTGGTTTTTGCTCTGACATTCACTTTCAACTGTGGGACCTTATATAGACAGGTGTGTGCATTTCCAAATCATGTCCAATCAATTGAATTTACCACAAGTGGACTCCAATAAAGTTGTAGAAACATCTCAAGGATGATCAATGGAAACTTCGAGTCTCATAGCCAAGGGTCTGAAAACTTATGTTAAAAAGGTATTTCTGTTTTTTATTTGCAATACATTTGCTAAGATTTCTTAAAACCTGTTTTTGCTTTGTCATTATGGGGTATTGTGTGTCGATTGATGAGGAAATGTTTTAATGTAATCCATTTTAGAATAAGGCTGTGACATAACACAATGTAGAAAAAGGGAAAGGGTCTGAATACTTTCCGAATGTACTGTAGTGTATGAATGAGTGCTTTTTGTGTAGTTAGCTATCAAGTAAACCCAATGATAATAGGCACTATTATCATTGGGTTTACTTGATAGCTAACTACACAAAAAGCTATCTAGAACAAAGTGTTAATAAGATATTAATTTAAAAAGATTAAAAGCAATACAAATAAGTTCTCCAGTAGGCACCTGTTGTAATTTGAGTGACTAACGTGTGACTATTTGGCATTACATTCCCACTGCTGTACAATACTGCGTGTTTGTACTGGACATGTATGTATTATACATGCACCGTTGTTCCATTGGATAAAATAAAAAAAATATATATATATGTATATATATATACACATGTATTTTTTTTTTGCATGTCAAACAAGCAGGTCTCTGGACAAAAAGTATCTAAACAATAGTATTACATCTGGGGAATAGGTAAAAAGGCTGATTTATAAGTATGTTATACATTACCTTAATAATGTGTTCTGAAAAACACTATTTGCACAATTCTCTTTTAATAATGCATGAGCATTTTCAGGTCCAGAGACGCTGGACCAGATAGGCAACATATTTTATAGGACACTAAATTACTAAGGCAAGAAGTAGCTAGGGACTAGGCATTCATTTCTATAGAATTGGGACCCTATCATTTTGCGACAGTGCTGAGCAATTGACTTGAGTCTTTACGACATGTGCCTTTAATTTCTGTCAGGCCAGAAATATACAACAGAGAAGTCACGGATCAAAACATGAGGGGTCATATGTGACTTTGTTCATCGTAGACAAGTGTATAAAAAGTTATGTTGCAAGTCTTTGATAGAGGCGGATCTTAGCAATAAAACATGGTGAGTTAGTATTGATTATATCGATGCTACCGTGAAAGGATAGCTTACTGCATTGAAGTGTTTAGACAAGAGCAGAAGCTTTAGAATTTCGTTAGTAAAGCTGGCTAGCCAGCCAGTTAGCTAACTAGCGACTGTAGCAGCATACTAGTGAAAGTGAGCAAGCTGTTAGAGTGTGTGTAGCTACGACTAACAGCCATACAGTTGGTGGCTAGCTAACATTACTCACCCTAGACCCCTGACGCATAAATGGTTAACGTTACAGCTAGAAACAAATACCAGCATGACTGCTGCAGCGCCATCATGTGGAAACCATTAAGGTACATGACCTACAGATCACACAGGTTTTGACCACATATCTGAGATGTGACTACTGCACTAGCTGACTTTGATTATAAACATGTCTTGTAGGCTTTATATGAAAAGGTTGCGATATCTTCCTCTAATGAACATCCATAATCGATTCACAGGCCAGTTCCATGGTGGCAGTGGGGCTCACCCTAGCAGCAGCTGGATTTGTAGGTCAGTTTATCTTTAAGGTACAGAATATGCAGAGTTGAAGAAACGATTTGATGGATTTTGTGACACTAAAATGCGGATCCTCCTTGATTCAGGTCGCTATGCCATGCAAGCCATGAAACACATGGAACCCCAAATGAAGCAAGCTATGCAGAGTTTCCCCAAATCGGTAAGATTGTATGGGCTTTCACACGTGTTGGCCTCTACAAGACACAATGAATGGCATTAGTCTGACTGAATTCACATTGGTGCTGTGGTGGAACAAGTACCTAATTGTCATAGTTGAGTAAAAGTAAAGATACCTTAAATAGAACATGACCCAAGTAAGTCACCTAATAAAACATTAGGTTTGAAATGTATAGTTTTACTTTTGATACATAAGTACATTTCAAATTCCTTATTAAGCAAACCATATGGGACCATTTTCTTAATTTACAGATAGCCAGGGGCTATCTCCAACACTCAGACATAATTTACAAATGAAGCATTTGTGTTTAGTGAGTCTGCCAGATGAGGCAGAAGGGATGACCAGGGTGGTTCTCTTGATAAGTTTGTGAATTGGACCATTTCTGTCCTGCTAAGCATTCAAAATGTAACAAGTACTTTTGGGTGTCAGGGAAAATATGGAGTAAAAAGTACAGTTCTTTAGGAATGTACTAAATTGAAAGTTGTCAAAAATAAGAGCCAACAAAAACTACGTACACCACTGCATCTGTTATACAGTTGTAACTGTCTTGTTGCAGGCTTTTGGTGGTGGATACTACAGAGGTGGATTTGATCCCAAAATGAACAAGAGAGAGGCGTCGCTCATTCTAGGAGTCAGGTACTGTAAATTTCACTGTGTGATAAGCAAATGCTTAACTTTATTGCACTAATGCGTCATATTGTTGTCCCCAGTCCCACAGCTAACAAGACCAAGATCAGAGAAGCCCACAGAAAACTGATGATTCTTAATCACCCCGATAGAGGTTTGAGGAACTAGTACAATGTGTGGTCATGACTTTTATTTAGACCCATTGCGCTTGTAAAAATGTATTGGATCACACTGTACTCTAAAAATGCACATTTTGTTCTATTGCAGGTGGATCACCATATCTTGCGGCTAAAATAAATGAAGCAAAGGATTTACTTGATGGACAACTAAAGAAATAGATCAGATAATCACATTGCACTTGGTTTTTCTTATTAATTGTGCCCAAATAAAAAATGTAAGAGATCAAACTCAGTCTTCCTCTCTACATTACTCATGTTCTCAGGACAAAGGTGGTTTTGGATCTAAATGGAAGATCGGGTTTTATTTAAGAACTACCGGCATACAAAACATATTGCACATCAAACCAGAATGAGCATAAAAAAACAGAATTGTAGTTTACCAAACCAACATCTGGGAACTTTTCTTTCAGTAGTCCAAATTGTCACCTGCATGAAAATACAGTCTTCAGCCAGTGTTAGGAATAACAGCTTTTTAAATACTGTACACTTGATAAACCAAATAAAGCTCCTTCATGAGACCAGTTACTGCCACCATAATTCCAGCCTCTGGTGGGTGCATTTCAGCATACAGGTTCACTACTATATGGAGTGTCATTCAGGATAAAAAATAAAAAAAAATTGACATTGAACATTAACAGACCAGTATCCAGACTAATGTTATTCTTATGGAAAATAAATTACAATTCAGTGCAAAACTCTCTTCCAGACTGCATTTCCTCGTATGAAGAAGTGGTTGCATATTAAAATGTAACAAAAAGCAGCTAACTCAACAAATATTAGGATAACTGGATTCTTCCTATCTTTGCCATCACTGACAAAACGTTTACTACAGCCAGGCAACTAACTATGTTGAATCTATTCTCAAGGCACAACATCAGATCATGTACTTGAAACATACTCTTATGTCTCGGGTTCAGTGCTAAATCTCTCTGTGTCCCATGTTGAGGGAACTGAAAAGTGCAGTAGAGAATCTGGAAGTCCATGACTATCTTTGGCAAGCTTGTACAATAACTATTGTAAAAATGTAGTACAATTAATGAGTTTGAGTGGATTCGTAGATTAGGAAACCCCGTTCAGGACAGGCTGCTGGTCACCATTCCCTTGGTAAGTGACTTTGGCAACCTGTTCTGTGGAAGCCCTGCCTGGTTCGTCACCTCTTCCATTGCTGGGTCCGTTGCTTGTATTTGCTTCTGCAGATAGGCTGTGCTCCGCGATACACTCAACCTGCCCCTAAAAGACACAGGTAGAAACAGTTACAGAAGCTTGACCAAAGACACACTTCACATTCATGTGTTGATACAATTCTGGGAATTGAAAACCAGCCTGGTCTCAACTCATTGGCAGGGTTTGGCACATTACCATGATTCTTTCTCTGGCCTGGGACCGACCTGTATGTAACAAGTCTCTCATAGTAGTAGTGCTGATTTAGGATCAGTTTAACCTTTTAAATCACAATGAGTAATTTATTTAACCAGGCAAGTTAGTTAAGAACAAATTCATGATTGCCTACCCCCGTCAAACCCTAACGACGCTGGGCCAATTGTGCGCTGCCCTATGGGACTCCCAGTTAGTTGTGATACAGCCTGGAATCGAACCAGGGTCAGTAATGACGTCTATAGCACTGAGAAGCAGTGCCTTAGAACGCTGCGCCACTCGGGAGCCCCAAGTAAAAAACCGGGGGGTCTGATCCTAGATCCGCACTCCTATTCTGATACATACAGGCCCTGAAGTCTGATTTGTAGCATTGTTTTCCAGACTCACCAGTTCTTTTTTGTTATTTTTCAGTTCTTTTTGGTTAGTCTGTCTGCTTTGTGATTCAGCACGGGATATGTAATCTGCCACTGTAACTGCAAAACAAAGAATGTTAGAACCACTTTTACATTGGTAATTCATTTAACTAGAACTTAAATTGGATGTCATCATAGCTAATTAAATAAAAACAATGAAAAAAACAGACAATGCAGTTAAAAATAACTAAAAAGGTAGTCTTAGGAGTGCAAGTGAGAAATAAAGGCAACTAGTATTACAGCAAGGAAAAATCAATAAATTCTCACAACCTTAAAACGGTTGTCAACCAGTAGCTGACATGTTAGTGAATTGGAGTGGTAACATTAAAAACAATGGGTCTTCTTGATGGCATGCCTTTCCTAAGTTTCTCCCTCAGCTCCAGATAGAGAAATTGAAGAGGCTTCCCAGAGCAAGTTGATGGTTACTGGTTGAATCACTTGACTGCTAGCGAGGGAAAGTGTTAAGCACACGCTTTGGTAAACAAACAGGCCGTTCACCACCGGTTGGTTACCTGGTTGCTTTTCCTCTGGTGGGCGGACACTGCGTCTGCTGCTACGGTTACGCCGTTGTGGTTTAGCTTTTGAGTCATCTATGTGGGGGAGAATTTGTGCAGAGCCCTCAGTGAGAGTATTGCATAAGGATAGACTTGGGATTGGTGTAAATTTGTGATTCTATCCTTTTTTGGTCTGTCACGGAGGTAATTGCCTCCCATCTAATGCTTATCAGAGTGTTTGTTGTTGAATCCCATTGGCTCCCAGGGATTGTTTATTTTACTCAGACACCTTTATCCAGAAGGGACTTACCAAGGCTATTCTCACTGAGGGAAGCGTTATCTGATTCACTCATGCCATCAATGACTGTTGTGTCCTCGTCAGTCCGGCGGCGGCGGGAGCGGCGGCGGCGGTTTGTGTTGAGGTTGGAGTCGCTTGCATCAGTGTCAGCCGTCTGGTCTGTCTCTGTGTTGTCAAGCACACTGTATGGGTTGCCATAAGGATCCTTCAGAGCTACAGAGTAAGCAAAATGGCTTAATATTTAATACCTATCGTTTGAGGAACAATTCAAACCTTCATGTGATCATTCATGATAAACATAAAGGATAACAAATGATTGTCTGATGTCATCAGCATATGTATGACCCATCAATTGTGTCTGCAGCTGTACCGGTGTTGGGGGCTCCTCTCCCTGCTCCACGGCCCCTGGGCCCTCTACCCCTCCCTGGACCAGCTCTCCTCCTGCTGTCTCTCTGTGGTCGAGTCCCCCTCTCCGGTTCTTCTCCCGCCAGGGACCAGTCACTCAGCTCATCCTTACGCTCAGAGTCAGTCTCAGAGGCATTGGATTGCTCAGAGTTTGTGCCTGAAAGTCAAACATTTCTTTTTAATACCACATGGCTGATGACTATCACATTCTGTTGAGCTATAGCATTATATCCCAATATCAATATTCCCCTCTCTAGAGTGTCTTAACTTTCGACTGACCACCTGATAGGTGTGGAAGACTGGCTTGTAATGGGAGAATCTACAAAATGTCTTCAGTATCATTGTAAACATGACACTCACCATAGCCGGAGGTGTAGTTGGGGCCCCTGCGTCCGCGGCCTCTGCCGGTGTAGGAGCGGCTGGTGTGTACGGCGGTAGCAGCCACACTGTCGTCTGTGGTGTAGCCCTTTTCTGCTGGGCGGCCAGATGAAGGCCTGTGGCCCATCCCAATCTGCCTCAGCTGCTCATCTATCTGCAGTCTCTCCATACGCAGCTGCTCGACTTCCTGCAGTCGACGACAGGCAAACATGTCACAAAAAAAACTCTTACAGCGCTGAGTCAAACCATTAGGAGTGTGTTACTGTAGATCACTGCTTACGTTCAGGTAGGCAATGTGGTACTCCAGAAGTACCTGGACATTCCCAATATTCTCCTTAGTGCCGACAAATGTAAACGGGACCATTCCCTGTGTCAGCGCATCACAAATAAATGATGTTATTATGGGTGAAGAGTGTTTCGATGACAATATTGATCTCTTCGTCTACTAAGTGAGCTAGAAAGTAGCACAAAAGGGCTTACTTCTTGACGTGGCTGTGTGCCATCCTTGTCCCCTTCAATCCTAACTCTCACCACTCCAGACTTGTCAACGATCTCCTGAATGACTTTCCCATTCTTGCCAATTACCTTGCCTGAAAAAGCCACAAAGAACTTGTGTGAACTGCCACAAACACACCATCACTTGAATTTTATAATGATCAAATCCATCTCCATACATACCGACCAAGTTCCTGGGGATCTGAACAGAATCTTCAAGAAACTCCAGATAATTCCTTGCCTTCTTAACTGCCTCCTCATTCTTGAAGAATACAAAAGGTTGTTTTTCTTAAAAAGGTCCTGGTGGTAAATACACGTCTGTAGTTCACTCACACAAACGTCTATAGTTAACACACACACGCCCATAGTTCACACACACACGCCCATAGTTCACACACACACACACACACGTCTATAGTTCACACACACACACACGTCTATAGTTCACACACACACACACACACACACACACGTCTATAGTTCACACACACACACACACACACACACACGTCTATAGTTCACACACACACACGTCTATAGTTCACACACACACACACACACGTCTATAGTTCACACACACACACATACACGTCTATAGTTCCCACACACACACGTCTATAGTTCACACACACACACACACACACACACGTCTATAGTTCACACACACACGTCTATAGTTCACACACACACACACACACACGTCTATAGTTCACACACACACACACGTCTATAGTTCACACACACACACACGTCTATAGTTCACACACGTCTATAGTTCACACACACGTCTATAGTTCACACACACGTCTATAGTTCACACACACGTCTATAGTTCACACACACGTCTATAGTTCACACACACGTCTATAATTCAGACACACACGTCTATAGTTCACACACGCGGCCGTAGTTCACACACGCGGCCGTAGTTCACACACGCGGCCGTAGTTCACACACGCGGCCGTAGTTCACACTCACACACGCGCCCGTAATTCACTCACACACGCGTCCGTAGTTCACTCACACACAAAAGTCCGTAGTTCACTCACACACAAAAGTCCGTAGTTCACTCACAGACACGTCCATAGTTCACACGCACCCACACGATCACACGCACACACCCGTCCATAGTTCACACCCGTCCATAGTTCACACTCACAGACACGTCCATAGTTCACACTCACACACGTCCATAGTTCACACGCACCCACACGTTCACACGCACGTCCACACGCACACACACGTCCATAGTTCACACGCACACACACGTCCATATTTCACACGCACACACACGTCCATATTTCACACGCACACACACGTCCATAGTTCACACGCACACACATACGTCCATAGTTCTGTCATACAGACTACCGTTCAAAAGTGTGTGGTCACTTAGAAATTAGAAAAGCATATTTTTTTGTACATTAAAACATCAAATTGATCAGAAATACAGCGTAGACAATGTTGTAAATTAATATTGTAGGCCAGCATCCCAAAGCATCCCGCCTCTTCAGTGTTGACGTTGAGACTGGTGTTTTGCAGGTACTATTTAATGAAGCTGCCAGTTGAGGACTTGCGAGCCGTCTGTTTCTCAAACTAGACACCCTAATGTACTTGTCTTCTTGCTCAGTTGTGCACCGGGCCTCCCACTCCTCTTTCTATTCTGGTTAGAGACAGTTTGCTCTGTTCTGTGAAGGGAGTAGCACACAGCGTTGTACGAGATCTTCAGTTTCTCGCATGGAATAGCCTTAATTTCTCAGAACAAGAATAGACTGACGAGTTTCAGAAGAAAGTTCTTTGTTTCTGGCCATTTTGCGCCTGTAATCGAACTCACAAATGCTGATGCTCCAGATACTCAACTAGTCTAAAAAAGGCCAGTTTTTTTTATTGCTTCTTTAAATCAGCACAACAGTTTTCAGCTGTGCTAACATTATTGGAAAAGGGTTTTCTAATGATCAATTAGCCTTTTAAAATGATAAACTTGGATTAGCTAACACAACGTGCCATTGGAACACAGGAGTGATGGTTGCTGACAATGGACCTCTGTATGCCTATGTAGATATTCCATTAAAAATCATATTTTTCCAGCTTCAATAGTCATTTACAACATTAACAATGTCAACACTATTTTTCATCAAATTCATGTTATTTTAAAGGGGCATTTTTTTTTGTGCTTTTCTTTCAAAAACAAGGACATTTCTAAGTGACTCCAAACTTTTGAACGAACGTCTATAGTTCCCTCATAAGGTCTTGAAGCAGTAAAAGCATTAGCACACCTCTCCGTAAATTCTGAACGTCCCGCTCCCCTCATCCAGCTCGATAGCAGTGACTCCAGGCAGTTTTCTGGCTTGTTGAATGTTGCTTCCATGGCTTCCAATGGCAAGGCCCATAAGGTCCACTCTGACTGTAAACTCCTCTTGGAAACCAGATGCCAGTTGCTTTGTACTCTTGAGAGGAGATCGTTTTGAGTGAAAGATCTTACATTCACAGATGCCATTAATTTTACTATTATCCAATTTAATTCTGTCATGCGCATGAATTCATGTGTTTTTATGCCAGGATGCAATTATGAAAATCGCCCTTACCTCCAGATGTTTAGTGGCCTCCTCATTTCGGGACATGAGCATGAGCTTAGTACGAATGCTCCTCAGGTGCATGTCACTGAGCAAAGACACTCGCTTAACTGTGGCTTCATTTATGGACTGCAAGGAAACAAGAATATAAACATAAATAAATGGTCAAAACACATTAACTGGTAGGGGGAAAAATGTATAGTTACATATCGGGATATTATTTTTGACGATATATCATATCATTTTCACAATATTATTTTTGCGCTAGTTGGCTGTGCCTGCACCAAAACTCCAGTATTTTTTCCCATAGCTTGTTCTCCATCTTCTTTTTAAATAGGGACCCAATTTGTTTTCAGGACTTATTTCTATAACTGGTCTAAACTAGTTCTCTCATGTCTCTTGTCCCTCTGCAGCAGACATACAGTTGAAGTCGGAAGTTTACATACACTTAGGTTGGAGTCTTTAAAACTCGTTTTTCAACCCCTCCACAAATTTCTTGTTAAACTATAGTTTTGGCAAGTCGGTTAGGACATCTACTTTGTGCATGACAAGTCATTTTTCCAACAATTGTTTACAAACGGAGTATTTCACTGTATCACAATTGCAGTGGGTCAGAAGTTCACATACACTAAGTTGAATGTGCCTTTAAACAGCTTGGAAAATTCCAGAAAATGTCATGGCTTTAGAAGCTTCTGAAAAATAATGTCTATTAGCCTGAGTCAATTGGAGGTGTACCTGTGGATGTATTTCAAGGCCTACCTTCAAACTCAGTGCCTCTTTGCTTGACATCATGGAAAAATCAAAAGAAATCAGCCAAGACCTCCACAAGTCTGGTTCGTCCTTGGGAGCAATTTCCAAACGCCCGAAGGTACCACGTTCATCTGTACAAACAATAGTACGCAAGTATAAACACCATGGGACCACGCAGACGTCATACGGCTCAGGAAGGATACGCGTTGTCTCCTAGAGATGAACGTACTTTGGTACGAAAAGTTTAAATCAATCCCAGAACAGCAAAGGACCTTGTGAAGATGCTGGAGGACATATTGCTCAGCAAGGAAGAAGCCACTGCTCCAAAACCGCTATAAAAAAAGCCAGTTTGCAACTGCACATGGGAACAAAGATCGTACTTTTTGGAGAAATGTCCTCTGGTCTGATGAAACAAAAATATAACTTTTCGGCCATAATGACCATTGTTTTGTTTGGAGGTAAAAGGGGGAGGCTTGCAAGCCAAAGAACACCATCCCAGCCGTGAAGCACGGGGGTGGCAGCATCATGTTGTGGGGGTGCTTTACTGCAGGTGGGACTGGTGCACTTCACAAAATAGATGGCTTCATGAGGGGGGGAAATGCTACTCACTAGACCCTATGATCACTCGGCTACACATGCCTCTCTCTAATGTCAATATGCCTTGTCTATTGCCGTTTTGGTTAGTAATTTGTCTTATTTCACTGTAGAGCCTCCAGCCCTGATCAATATGCCTTATGTTCCACCCCCTCACACATGCGGTGACCGCACCTGGCTTAAATGGTGCCTCTGGAGACAAAACCTCTCATCGTCACTCAATTCCTAGGCTTACTTCCACTGTACTCACATCCTACCATACCCTTGTCTGTACATCATGCCTCGAATCTATTCGTCTGTGTCCAGAAACCTGCTCCTTTTACTCTCTGTTCCGAACGCACTAGACGACCAGTTCTTTTAGCCTTTAGCTGTACTCTTATCCTACTCCTCCTTTGTTCCTCTGATGTAGAGGTTAACCCAGGCCCTGCAGCCCCCAGCATCACTCTCATTCCCTAGGCGATCGCATTTGTTGACTTTTGTAACCATAAAAGCCTTGGTTTCATGCATGTTAACATTAGAAGCCTCCCCCCTAAGTTTATTTTATTCACTGCTTTAGCACACTCCGCCAACCCGGATGTCCTAGCCGTGTCTGAATCCTGGCTTAGGAAGGCCACCAAAATTCCTGAAATTTACATCCTTAACAATAACATTTTCCGACAAGACAGAACTGCCAAAGGGTGCTGAGTTGCAATCTTCTGCAGAGATAGCCTGCAGAGTTCTGTCATACTATCCAGGTCTGTGCCCAAACAATTCCAGCCAAACAATTCCAGCAAACAAATCCACCTTTCCAGAAACAAGTTTCTCACCGTTGCCGCTTGTTATAGACCCCCCCCCCCCCCCCAGTTGTGCCCTGTTAGGAGACCTAAACTGGGACATGCTTATTAACTTCCTACGGGCAGGTGGGACGGTAGAGTCCCATCTTGACAACTTCCGGTGAAATTGTAGAGCGCAAAATTGAAGTAACAAATATATAAATATTTAACATTCATGAAAATACAAGTGTCATACATCAAAATAAAGCTTAACTTCTTGTTAATCCAGCCGCTGTGTCAGATTTCAAAAAGGCTTTAAAGCGAAAGCACACCATGCGATTATGAGGACAGCGCCCCGCATACAAAAGCACAAAAAACATTTTTCAACCAGGCAGGTGCTCCACGAAAGTCAAAAATAGCGATAAAATAAATGCCTTACCATTGAAGATCTTCTGTTGGCACTCCAAACGTTACCAATAAACTTCTCCAAACAACGTTTTTAATCAAACCTCCGGTACCACTTAATACGTAAATAAACGATAAAATTTAAGACCGAGAATCGTTATTGTCTTTACCGGAGATAAACAAAGAATGCGCTCTCATCCACACGCATGAAAACACTACAGCCAAAATGGGAGCCACTTAGAAAAACTACCAATTCTAGCTCATTTTTCCAAAAACAAACCTGAAACTCTTTCTAAAGGGGGGGGGGGGGGTGGTTTGTCCTTGGGGTTTCGCATGCCATATAAGTTCTGTTATACTCACAGATATTATTTTAACAGCTTTAGAAACTTTAGAGTGTTTTCTATCCAAGCAGTTTACTTTGGGCACGCTTTTCATCCAGATGTCAAAATACTGCCCCTAGCCTTCATTGGGATAGGGGGCAGTATTTTCACGTCCGGATGAAATGCATGCTCAAAGTAAACTGCCTGTTTCTCAGGCCCAGAAGCTAGGATATGCATTAAATTGGTAGATTTAGATAGAAAACACAAAAGTTTCTAAAACTGTTGAAATTATGTCTGTGAGTATAACAGAACTTATTTGGCAGGTGAAACCCAGAGGACAAACCATCCAGGGGGAAAAAAACAAAGTCACTGTGTTTTCAATTGGTTTTCTATGGGAAACTATATTTATGAGGAACATGGTTGCAGTTCCTATAGCTTCCACTAGATGTCAACAGTCTTAAGAAATTGCTTGATGTATTTCTTTTGAGAAATGAAGAAGTAGGGCTGTTCATTGTGAGTGTCAAGCCAAGTGGACTCTTCTGCGTGGTGCACGTGAACTGGCGCTCACTCCACGTTGTTTTTATCCGCTATTGAACACAGTATATTCAGTCTTAAATTTGATAGATATCCTAAAATGTAAATAATCGAAGGTTGGATTTGGAAAGTTGTTTGAAATGTTTGGACCAAGTTTACAGGTAACTTATTAGATCCTTTGTAGTCATGTTGGGCGAGTTGGAACCGGTGTATTTCTGAATCAAACTTGCCAAACAAATGGACATTTTGTGGATATAAAGAAGGAATTTATCGAACAAAAGGACCATTTGTGGTGCGACACGGTTGAAATATGTTTTTCATGTGTTGGTATGCGTGGCGCTGTCCTCAGATAATCGCTTGGTTTGCTTTCGCCGTAAAGCCTTTTTGAAATCTGACACGGTGGCTGGATTAACATCAAGTTAAGCTTTATTTTGATGTATTGCACTTGTGACTTTATGAAAGTTAAATATTTATAGTAATTTAATTTGAATTTGGCACTCTGCAATTTCACTGGATGTTGTCGAGGTGGGACGCTACCGTCCCACTGATCCGAAAGAAGTTGAGCTGTGACCAATGGGAGTTGACCTGGTTAAAGGGAGGTCTGGGAAAGGAAAAAGAGGGAGAGAGACATTGAGAAAAGGATGGATTTTTACATTAGGACCGTTGGTGAAGAAAATGATAAAAGACGACGACAAAACTAGAACAAAAACCCATACCTACTAATACATGAAGGGAAATACCAATTTTATTTTATAAGAGTTGTTATAATTTTGTTAAGACTTAGTAAAGACTGAAGCTACCGTCTCATCGTGGAGGTATTTGCCAGCCTTGAGGTTAGCCTAGCATCGTGTAACACCGAGAGAATTGCATGGGAAAGCTTAACAAGTTCATGTTCCCATGGGATATCGGTTACGGCTAAGGAGTACTGTCTGCATTGATAGCGGTGCTTGCTGTGGATCTTGTTAGGAAACCTGCAAGGAACTGCCATACTTCGCTCAAGGAATATCTACAAGTAGTGAGTAACCACAACGTGAGGTGCTTCTGGACTTTATGTGTGTCACCATTTTTTTTTTTATATAGCTCCAACGCGCGCCACCGGGTTATTAAGCAAGCTTTCAATCATTTGGACATGGGTTGTGCACGACTCATTGATGTTTATTATTTTTATTTATTTTTATTTTGTGCTATGAAAATGTAATAATACACATATTGAACCTTATATATGTTGCCTTGGAGTCATTTACTGTTTCAATTTAATTTAATGCATGGGATAGCCTACCCTGATACAATAACAGAAACCTATAATCATTTCATCTGAAGTTAATACCCTATTGTCATCACCCTAGACAGTTTACAATAGGAATTATTATTGGAGATGTCCTTCTCACCTAACATCCCATGCTGTTGAGATACTCCAAGTAAGTTAATATCGTGAGAGTCAAATTCGAGCCTGGTGAGAGGGTTACAACTGTAAGCTCTAAGCATCTCCAATCCAAAATTAAATCTAGAATTGGCTTCCTATTTTGCATCCAAGATGGCGTAGCAGTGAAGACGTGTTTGTTTTGTCCTCTCGTGTACTTTTGTATTTTTTGTATATATTTCAATTTATTTTCAATCTCTTCTCGATTTTTTATTCGATTATACCTTCCGGTAACCTGCCTCACCCAATGTGATACGGAATCGCTATTATTTAAAATTTTAGAACACATTGAAGAATCTCCAGAAGCTAACCAGCTAATAAGCTACAAGCTATTTAGTTATTGTTAGCCACTGCTAGCAGCTTTTACCTTCTGCACAGATACCAGCCCTGTTTTTAGCCTGGACAATACTCGCCTGTCTACCAATATCGCTTGTCTACCAATATCGGACTGTCTCTCCACAACAACGCCGGATTCCTGCCGTCATCCCTGGACCACTACTTCTGATCTTCACAGCTAGCTCGCTCACAGCTAGCTAGCTTTCACTCACCGTGGCACCTAGTACCGAAGATATTCCCTGAGGCCCACGTCCCGGCCTGCTGTTCACCCGAACCCCACTCATACATGGCTAGAGCCCAAAACTCCACCGGATCCTTGCTGTAAACTCTGGACCTTGGCACAGGATCACCGCTGCTACCGATTGGATATAGTGGCTAACGCAACTGCCACGAAGCTAGCACCAGTTAGCTGTGAGCCAGGCACATCTCCCGGCTAGCAAACTAAATTCCACAATACCTCTTTCGCCATCTGGCTTGGATTCTCTGTCGACACGGCGCCCCGCCGCACCCCCACGACTGGTCTGCCGACGAATACTCCATCCGCTGTGCCTTCATCCGGCCTACGTCACTATGATCACTTGGCTACATAGCTGATGCCTACTGGACTGTCCATTAATCACAGTACTCCATTCTGTTGATTTATTTTTTATCTGTCGGCCCAGCCGCAAACTCAGGCTCTGTGTGTAGTTAATCCGACCCTCTCTGAATAGTCAGCACCATTTTACCTGCTGTTGTTGTGTTAGCTGATTAGCTGTTGTTTTAGCTAGCTCTCCCAATCAACACCTGTGATTACTTTATGCCTCACTGTATGTCTCTCTCAAATGTCAATATTACTTGTTTACTGTTGTTCAGGTTAGTTATCATTGTTTTAGTTTACAATGGACCCCTTAGTTCCACTCTTCATACCTCTGATACCTCCTTTGTCCCACCTCCCACACATGCGGTGACCTCACCCATTACAACCAGCATGTCCAGAGATACAACCTCTCTTATCATCACCCAGTGCCTGGGCTTACCTCCACTGTACCTGCACCCCACCATACCCGTCTGCGCATTATGCCCTGAATATATTCTACCACGCCCAGAAATCTCTTCCGCGGGTGATGTGGAGGTAAACCCAGGCCCTGCATGTCCCCAGGCACCCTCATTTGTTGACTTCTGTGATCGAAAAAGCCTTGGTTTCATGCATGTCAACACCAGAAGCCTCCTCCCTAAGTTTGTTTTACTCACTGCTTTAGCACACTCTGCCAACCCTGATGTCATTGCCGTGTATGAATCCTGGCTTAGGAAGGCCACCAAAAATTCGGAAATTTCCATACCCAACTATAACATTTTCCATCAAGATAGAACTGCTGAGATAGCCTGCAAAGTAATGTCATACTTTCCAGGTCCATACCCAGACAGTTCGAACTTCTAATTTTAAAAATGAATCTCTCCAGAAATAAGTCTCTCACTGTTGCCGCCTGCTACCGACCCCCCTCAGCTCCCAGCTGTGCCCTGGACACCATTTGTGAATTGATCGCCCCCATCTAGCTTCAGAGTTTGTTCTGTTAGGTGATCTAAACTGGGATATGCTTAACACCCCGGCAGTCCGAAAAATCTAAGCAAGATGCCCTCAATCTCACACAAATCATCAAGGAACCCACCAGGTACAACCTTAAATCTGTAAACAAGGGCACCCTCATAGACGTTATCCTGACCAACTGGCCCTCCAAATACAAAGCCGCTGTCTTCAATCAGGATCTCAGCGATCACTGCCTCATTGCCTGTACCGCTACGGGTCTGCAGTCAAACGTCCACCCCTAATCACTGTCAAACGCTCCCTAAAACACTTCTGTGAGCAGGCCTGTCTAATCAACCTGGCCCGGGTATCCTGGAAGGATATTGACCTCATCCCGTCAGTTGAGGATGCCTGGTCATTCTTTAAAAGTAACTTCCTCACCATCTTAGATAAGCATGCTCCGTTCAAAAAATGCAGAACTAAGAACAGATTTAGCCCCTGGTTCACTCCAGACCTGACTGCCCTCGACCAGCACAAAAACATTTTGTGTGGCGGACTGCAATAGCATCGAATAGTCCCCACGATATGCAACTGTTCAGGGAAGTCAGGAACCAATACACAAGGTCAGTCAGAAAAGCAAAGGCCAGCTTTTTGAAGCAGAAATGTGCATCCTGTAGCTCTAACTCCAAAAAGTTCTGGGACACTGTAAAGTCCATGGAAAACAAGAGCACCTCCTCTCAGCTGCCCACTGCACCGAGGCTAGGTAACACGGTCACCACCGATAAATCCATGATAATCGAAAACTTCAACAAGCATTTCTCAACGGCTGGTCTTACCTTCCTCCTGGCGACTCCAACCTCGGCCAACAGCTCCATCCCCCCGCAGCTACTGGCCCAAGCCTCCCCAGATTCTCCTTTACCCAAATCCAGATAGCAGATGTTCTGAAAGAGCTGCAAAACCTGGACCCGTACAAATCAGCTGGGCTTGACAATCTGAACCCTCT
Organism: Oncorhynchus mykiss; assembly: GCF_057628025.1. Lineage (NCBI taxonomy): Eukaryota > Metazoa > Chordata > Actinopteri > Salmoniformes > Salmonidae > Oncorhynchus > Oncorhynchus mykiss. The sequence continues at coordinate 69,018,535 of NC_143026.1, read as the reverse complement.
ATTTCTGAAACTATCCGCCGCCATTGTCGCAACCCCTATTACCAGCCTGTTCAACCTCTCTTTCATATCGTCTGCGATCCCCAAGGACTGGAAAGCTGCCGTGGTCGTCCCCCTCTTCAAAGGGGGAGACACCCTGGACCCAAACTGTTACAGACCTATATCCATCCTGCTTTCCCTATCTAAGGTCTTCGAAAGCCAAGTCAACAAACAGATCACTGACCACCTCGAATCCCACCGTACCTTCTCCGCTGTGCAATCTGGTTTCCGAGCCGGTCACGGGTACACCTCAGCCACGCTCAAGGTACTAAACGATATCATAACCGCCATCGATAATAGACAGTACTGTGCAGCCGTCTTCATTGACCTGGCCAAGACTTTCGACTCTGTCAATCACCATATTCTTATCGGCAGACTCAGTAGCCTCGGTTTTTCTAATGACTGCCTTGCCTGGTTCTCCAACTACTTTGCAGACAGAGTTCAGTGTGTCAAATCGGAGGGCATGTTGTCCGGTCCTCTGGCAGTCTCTATGGGGGTGCCACAGGGTTCAATTCACGGGCTGACTCTTTTCTCTGTATATATCAATGATGTTGCTCTTGCTGCGGGCGATTCCCTGATCCACCTCTACGCAGACGACACCATTCTGTATACCTTTGGCCCTTCCTTGGACACTGTGCTATCTAACCTCCAAACGAGCTTCAATGCCATACAACACTCCTTCCGTGGCCTCCAACTGCTCTTAAACACTAGTAAAACCAAATGCATGCTTTTCAACCGTTCGCTGCCTGCACCCGCACGCCCGACTAGCATCACCAGAGACATTGAGAAAAGGATGGATTTTTACATTAGGACCGTTGGTGAAGAAAATGATAAACGCCCGACTAGCATCACCACCCTGGATGGTTCCGACCTAGAATATGTGGACATCTACAAGTACCTAGGTGTCTGGCTAGACTGTAAACTCTCCTTTCAGACTTAAACATCTCCAATCCAAAATCAAATCTAGAATCGGCTTTCTATTTCGCAACAAAGCCTCCTACACTCACGCCGCCAAACTTACCCTAGTAAAACTGACTATTCTACCAATCCTCGACTTCGGCGATGTCATCTACAAAATGGCTTCCAATACTCTACTCAGCAAACTGGATGCAGTTTATCACAGTGCCATCCGCTTTGTTACTAAAGCACCTTATACCACCCACCACTGCGACCTGTATGCTCTAGTCGGCTGGCCCTCGCTACATATTCGTCGCCAAACTAACTGGCTCCAGGTCATCTATAAGTCCATGCTAGGTAAAGCTCCACCTTATCTCAGTTCACTGGTCACGATGGCAACACCCACCCGTAGCACACGCTCCAGCAGGTGTATCTCACTGATCATCCCTAAAGCCAACACCTAATTTGGCCACCTTTCCTTCCAGTTCTCTGCTGTCTGTGACTGGAACGAATTGCAAAAATCGTTGAAATTGGAGACTTATCTCCCTCACCAAATTTAAACATCTGCTATCTGAGCAGCTAACCGATCGCTGCAGCTGTACATAGTCCATCGGTAAATAGCCCACCCAATTGACCTACCTATCCCCATACTATTTTTATTTATTTACTTTTCTGCTCTTTTTCACACCAGTATCTCTACCTGCACATGACCATCTGATCATTTATCACTCCAGTGTTAACCTGCTAAATTGTAATTATTCACCTACCTCCTCATGCCTTTTGCACACCATGTATATAGACTCTTTTTTTCCCTACTGTGTTATTGACTTGTTTATTGTTTACTCCATGTGTAACTCTGTTGTCTGTTCACACTGCTATGCTTTATCTTGGCCAGGTCGCAGTTGTAAATGAGAACTTGTTCTCAACTAGCCTACCTGGTTAAATAAAGGTGAAATAAAAATAAAATAAAAAAATAAACAAAGCCTCTCACTCATTCCGCTAAACATATCCTCGTAAAACTGACAATCCTACCGATCCTTGTCTTCGGCGATGTCATTTACGAAACAGCCCCAAACACTACTCAGCAAATTGGATGCAGTCTATCACCAGAGCCCAATATACTACCCACCACTGCGACCTGTATGCTCTCGTTGGCTGGCCCTCACTACATATCTGTCGCCAAACCCAGCAAGTATATTGCACTGGTCATCCCCAAAGCTAACACTTCCTTTGGCCGCCTTTTCTTCCAGTTCTCTGCTGCCAATGACTGGAACCAATTGCAGAAATCTCTGAAGCTGGAGTCTAATATCTCCCTCTCTTACTTTAAGCATCAGCTGTCTGAGCAGCTTACCGATCACTGTACCTGTACACAGCCAATCTCTAAATAGCACACCTGACTATCTCCTCCCCATATTATTACTTACCTCTTGCACCCCAGTATCTCTACTTGCACATCATCATCTGCACATCTATCACTCCAGTGTTAATGCTAAATTGTAATTATTGTAGCTTCTATGGCCTATTTATTGCCTACCTCCCTACTCTTCTACATTTGCACACACTGTACATAGATTTTTCTATTTTTCTTTTCTGTTATTGACTTTACGTTTGTTTATGTGTAACTCTGTGTTGATGTTTTTGTCGCACAGCTTTGCTTTATCTTGGCCAGGTCGCAGTTGTAAATGAGAACTTGTTCTCAACTGGCCTACCTGGTTATTAAATAAAGGTGAAATAAAACAATATATAAAATAAAAATGGGTCTCCCAAATGGACAATGACCCCAAACATACATACAAAGTTGTGGCAAAATGGCTTAAGGACAACAAAGTCAAGGTATTGGAGTGGCCATCACAAAGCCCGGACCTCAACCCTATAGAAAATGTGTGGGCAGAACTGAAAAAGCATGTGCGAGCAAGGAGGCCTACAAACCTGACTCAGTTACACCAGCTCTGTCAGGAAGAATGGGCCAAAATTCACCCAACTTATTGTGGGAAGCTTGTGGAAGGTTACCCGAAACATTTGACCCAAGTTAAACAATTTAAAGGCAATGCTACCAAATACTAGTTGAGTGAATCTAAACTTCTGACCCACTGGGAATGTGATGAAAGAAATAAAAGCTGAAATAATTCACTCTCTACTATTATTCTGACATTTCACATTCTTAAAATAAAGTGGTGATCCTAAATGACCTAATATTATTACTAGGATTAAATAACAGGAATTGTGAAAAACTGAGTTGAAATGTATTTGGCTAAGGTGTATGTAAACTTCCGACATCAACTGTATAGTGAGTAATATGTTTGGAGCGTCAAACCGCAATAAAATCACAGTATCGAAATACATATAGAATTGTGAGAATCCCAATACATATCGGCACCTAATTATCATGATAATATCATATCGTGAGGTCCCTGGCAATTTCCAGCCCTATTTCATTGGTATACTCAAATCTGCTGGAACTGAAGAAAGAGTGTCAGAAAGATGTATAAATACTTACCAGTACAACCAAGCTACTTGTTTCTGAACAGTAGACAATCCGACAAGCTCCCACTGCCTTTTTGAAATCTTTATGCGCTTGTTCACTTTCGCACCTGAAGTAGAAGGAACTATAATCAGATTCTAAATTATAACGTATGTAAATAACATCCAACAAATAACCAGTCTATATCACAATCAGAAACTACTTTTAAACAAGGTACATACGCTGCTTTCAGGTCGTCGGGAACTGGGACTGTGCACTTGAAGAAGGAGCTCTTTGACACCGCCTTGTTGATATTTACAGGCCGAAGACGTTCAAATGTGACTATTTCATTGTATGTGGCGTCACAGGCAGCATACTCGATCACATAGAACTACATAGTAAACACAACACAGGTTACATATCGACTTGCATGAAACTGACAAACATAACAGGTTGAGGAAACCCGAGGACAAACATCAAATAAACATCTCCTTGATGAAACAACTCTCAAATTACATTATAGGACCAGTGAAATTGTAACCACAGTTAACTACTCACATCTCCCTTCATCATGCGCACTTTGGCAAGCCACCAGCCACATGGCTCCTGCTCATTGGCCCGGGAGAAGATCTGGTACAGAGAGAAACAAGGGGAGATAATTAAAAATAAGACATCCTATGGAAACTGTGTCTGTTAAATTTCTATGAAGATAGAGAGCCAGTTCTCACCTCCACCTCTTCTCCCTCCCCGATGTCCTTTTTACCATCGGCTGGAGGTGGCATCCGAACATCACTAAAGGGAACTTGTCTCTCTGGTTGCCAACTTCATTAACAACAACAAGCATTTAGATCAGTATAAAAGTTATGCCCAAACTAATACCACTATCACTCCAATATGACAAGAACTGATGAATTACCACACTTACTTGTTCTCAAAGGCAATAGCGAGTGAATCGTCATGGACATCTTTGACAAATCCCTAGAGAAAGGACAGCAGTACTTTAAATTCAGAAGTGCTCCCCTAGCCCTAGATTATATATACAGTGCAGTGAAAAAGTATGTTCCCTCTTTCTAATTTTATCTACTTTTGCATATTTTGATACTGAATGTTTTCAGATCTTTTCAGAACCAAAACAGCCGTCCAAAAAGTTATACTTTTGACTCATCTGTCCATAGAACATTCTTCCAAGAGTTGACAATAATCCAGGTGTTTTTTTGGCAAACTTCAGTAATTTTTATGGATGAGATGGGTCCCATTATGCCTGGTGAAAATCAAATACTATAGTCCACAGGAAAAACCTCATACCAATGGTCAAGCATTGTGGTGATAGTGTGATGGTTTGGGGATAGTGTGATGGTTTGGGGATGCTTTGCTGCCTCAGGACCTGGATGATTTTCCTTAATAAAAGGAACCATGAATTCTGCTCTGTGTCAGAATTTTACAGGAGAACGTCAGGCCATCCATCTGTGAGATGAAGCGCAGCTTCATGCAACAACACAATGATCCAAAACACACAATCAAGTCTACATGAAATTGGCTAAAAAGCAACAAATTGGAATGGCCTAGTCAAAGTCCAGACCTAATCCCAATTGAGATGTGGCAGGATTTGAAACAAGCAGTTCATGCTTGAAAACCCACAAATGTCGCTGAGTTAAAGCAGTTCTGCATGCAAGAGCGGGCCACAATTCCTCCACAGCGATGTGAGAGACTGATCAACAACTACAGGAAGCATTTGGTTGCAATCATTGCAGCTAAAGGTGGCACAACCAGTTATTGAGTGTAAGGGGGCAACTACTTTTTCACACAGGGAATTGGGTTTTGCACAACTTTGTTAATTAAATAAATAAAATAAGTATACATTTGTTGTGTTATTTGTAAACTCAGGTTCCCTTTATCTAAGATTAGGTTTTGGTTGAAGATCTGATTACATACAGTATAAAAATATGCAAAAATCAGAAAGGGGGAAAATACTTTTTCACAGCACTGTAGCTTGTTGCTAGGGTATGTTTAGGTCTATTCTAGTCAAGAACTCGACCAGGGCACTGTGATATCCCTTCACTATGTGGATCTTTGATTCAGTGAATATAAAAATAGACCTGGTGCCTAAAGTATCTGCTGAATCTGACGACAGCTGAGCTGAGGACTGAGAGCAGCTGACACGGCATAGATCAATCAGTGGGCCTAAGACTGGGCATTCATGGAATAACTTCAGGATAATGTGTTGTTCACATTTCCAACTTCCTGCAATAGTCTAACAACATCCACAACGAGTGCAAACATTTTCACCAAATGTATGTTCTTAAACGGGCAAGTCCTTCTATACACAACATTTCAGCTAGCTAGCAAGTTAGTTCCTTATTCAGACTTCAATGAGGAGCAAATGAAAACAGTGAGCTGGCTATGATTAAAATATGAATTTAACAAACGTTTTACTTTAAAATTGTTTTATGATTAACACATATGGTTAGCATATACACTTTTAGATAGTTTAGCAGGTCATAAAGTCACCCAGATCCATGCTGATTCAAGACGAGCAAAGTCAAAAGAGCAACCGAACCCGTTAGTTCAGCTAGCCAAGTTAACTAGCTAGTACCTAGCTAGCTGGTTGATGCTAACAATAGACAACCCGCCCGACTAGCTGTTAATTAAGTCAGAAACATTCCTCAGTGTTTTCGTCCAAGAAAACTAATATCGTAATCATGTAACGTTAAGACAAACATGACGTGAATAAACGTTGTTGCAACAACAAAAACGGACAAGAGGCCAAATGGCTATAATATTTGGCCATCAAGATAGCGTATCTAACGTTTCGTAATAGCTAGCTAACTACCAACGTCAGACATGTTGAAAACACATATCTAGTTTAGTGTATGTAGCTAGATTACGTTTGTTGACAATAGTTGAGGAACAGATGTGTGAGTCATGTTTTATAAAACATGATTATGGCCAGTTTACATGAATGTTAAGAATTGATTTACCTTATAATATGCTCCGTTGGAGCCACGGACCTCCACCGTCAGTTCATCCATGTTGGGCATGCAATGCATGCCGGGGAAGAGTTCTAGAAGTTTACAAATGGTACAAGTCTAGAAGTGTACTTGCAAATTGATAGGCCAAATTCAATGTGCACATAATCCATACTCCAGGATTACAACATTGTTGTCCATAACATAGGCCTACATTTAACATATTTAGTTAGCTAAATGAAAACATGGGGTAAATAATGTGACACTTCACAGTGTTGCACAACATATATTCTATGATTTAGGTTAGCTACATTGTAAAATGTGGATATCAACAAGACCTATAATTGATTTTTGCACACTGTAAATCACCTGAGCGAGTGCATTTTAGAAATATGGACATGTATCATCCATCAACTTTGCTATCCATGACATTAGACAGAGGACCAAGATGAGGACCAAACTTTGAAATGGCCTGATGTGCTGGCAATTGTAGTCAATGAATTGACAGGCATAAAGGCTAAACTTGTGAATCAGAAATCCGAGATGAATAATGAATAGGTTTTTGTGTCACTCATAAATGGTACATTTATTCAGATGTAAATGTTGTAATGGTGCTGGAATTCAATCAAAACCACACTGCAGGATAACATTGTTCCTGGGCCATAGCACATTCTCCTGATACAGTGCCTTAAGAAAGTACACCCCTTGGACTTTTTCCACATTTTGTTGTGTTACAGCCTGAATTTACAATGTATTCAATTTATATTTTTGTCACTGGCCTACACACAATACCCCATAATGTCAACGTGGAGTAATGTTTTTAGAACATTGAATGTTCCCGAGTGGACTAGTTACAGTTTTGACTTAAATTGGCTTGAAAATCTATGGAAAGACTTGAAAATGGCTGTATAACAATGATCAACAACAAACTTGACAGAGCTTGAAGAATTTTTCAAAGAATAATGTGCAAATATTGTACAATACAGGTGTGTCTTAGAGATTGACCCAGAATGACTCACAGCTGTAATAGCTGCCCAAGGTGATTCTAACGTGTATTGACTCAGGGGTGTGAATATGAGATACAGTCTATTTATGTATGACATTTTCAACAAATTTGCCAACATTTCTAAAAACATATTTTCACTTTGTCATTATGGGGTATTGTGTGTAGATGGGTGACAAGAAAATTGATTTGCTGGTTTTAAGCATTAAACTTTCAAATAGCTCTTTGTTGACTGTTGCTGGTTGCTATCATTCACCATCAGCACCGGCCTGTACCCTAAATGCCCTAAGCTCTCTTCTGGCCCCTTACACTAAATCTGTATTTGTCCTTCTAGGTGACCTAAATTGGGACATGTTTAAACCACCTGACCAAGTCCTAAAGCAATAGGACTCCCTAAATCTCACTCAGATTATTACCAATCACACAAGGTATGACTCCAAACACCCAAAAAAGGCTACTCTCCTTGATGTTATCCTCACAAATAGTCCTGATAGGTATCAGTCTGGTGTTTTCTGTAATGACCTTAGTGATCACTGTTTAACAGCCTGTATTCACAATGGCTGCTCAGTGAAACGACTTGTCCTGATTTGTCACACTTGCTAAAAAACTTTAATGAGCGAGCCTTCCTTCATGAACTGGCCTCTGTAAATTGGTATAGAATCAACTTGAAAATGAGAATTAGAAACAGGTTCAGCCCCTGGTTCGACTGTGATCTGGCAAAGTTACTCCACCTCAAGAATTCCATTTGACGAAAGGCTCGGCACACGCATACTCAGGCTAACTGGCTCTCGTTCAGGCAAATGAAAAATAAGTGCACTCAGGCTATCCGGAAGGCCAAAGTTAGTTACTTTAAGGAGTAGTTCTCTCTCTAACCCCAATAAGTTATGGAAAATGGTTAAAGACCTGGAGAAGAAACCCTCCTTCTCACAGCTGCCCATGTCCCTTAATGTTGATGATGTGGTTGTTACTGACAAGGAGCACGGCTGAGCTCTTTAATCACCACTTCATTAAGTTAGGATTCCTATTTGACTCAGCCATGCCTCCTTGCCCATCCAACATTTCCTCATCTCCCACCCCTCCTAATGCGACTAGCCCCGATGCTCCTCCCTCTTTTTCCCCTACCCCGCTACAAAGTTTCTCCCTGCAGGCGGCCACTGAGTCCGAAGTGCTAAAGGAGCTTCTTAAACTTGACCCCCAAAAACATCTGGGTCTGATGGTTTAGACCCTTTCTTCTTTAAGGTTGCTGCCGCTAACATCGCCAAGCCTATCTCTGACATTTTTAACCTGTCTCTTCTCTCTGGGGAGGTTCCCATTGCTTGGAAGGCAGCCACGGTGCATCCTTTATTTAAAGGGGTTGATCAAGCTGGTCCTAACTGTTATAGGCAAATTTATATTTTGCGCTGTTTATCAAAAGTGTTGGAAAAACTTGTCAGTAATCAACTGACCAGCTTTCTTGATGTCTATAGTATTCTCTCTGGTATGCGATCTGGTTCCGCTCAGGTTATGGATGTCTCACTGGAACCTTAAAGGTCCTAAATGATGTCTCTATTGCCTTTGATTCTAAGCAATGTTGTGCTGCTATTTTTATTGACTTGGCAAAAGCCTTTGATACGGTGGACCATTCCAGTCTTGTGGGCCGGCTAATGAGTATTGGTGTCTTTGAGGGGTCTTTGGCTGGTTTTCTAACTACCTCTCTCAAAGAGTGCAGTGTATAAAGTCAGAACATCTGCTGTCTCAGCCATTGCCTGTCACCAAGGGAGTACCCCAAGGCTTAATCCTAGGCCCCACACTCTTCTCAATTTACATAAACAACGTAACTCAGGCAGTAGGAAGCTCTCTCATCCATGCAGATGATACAGTTTTAAACTCAGCTGGCCCCTCCCCGGATTTTGTGTTAAACTCCCTACAACAAATCTGTCTTAGTGTTCAACAAGTTTTCTCTGCCGTTCACCTTGTTCTGAACACCTCCAAAATGGGTTTGGTAAGAAGAATGCCCCTCTCCCCACCGGTGTGATTATTACATCTGACGGTTTAGAGCTTGAGGTAGTCACCTCATACAAGTACTTGGGAGTATGGCACTATCCACTGTCCATCTCTCAGCACATATCAAAGCTGCATGCTAAGATTAAATCTAGATGACCATCCCATGCTAGATTACGGAGACATAAATCATAGATCATCAGGTAAGGGTGCTCTCGAGCAACTAGATGTGTTTCACCATTTGGCCATCAGATTTTCCCACCAATGCTCCTTATAGGACACATCAATGCACTCTATACTCCTCTGTAAACTGGCCATCTCTGTATGTATACCTGTCGCAAGACCCATTGGTTGATGCTTACTTATAAAACCCTCTTAGGCCTCACTTCCCCCTATCTGAGATACCTACTGCAGCCCTCATTCTCCACATACGACACCCGTTCTGCCAGTCACATTCTGTTGAATGTCCCCAAAGCACACACATCCCTGGGTCGCTCCTCTTTTCAGTTCGCTGCAGCTAGCAACTGGAACGAGCTGCAAAAAACACTCAAACTGGACAGTTTTATCTCCGTCTCTTCATTCAAAGACTCAATCATGGACACTCTTACTGACATTCGTGGCTGCTTCGCGTGATGTATTGTTGTCTCTACCCTCTTGCCGTTTGTGCTGTTGTCTGTGCTCAATAATGTTTGTACTATGTTTTGTGCTGCTACCATGTTGTGAAGCTGCCCTATTGTGTTGCTACCATGTCATGTTGTGTTGCTACCATGCTATTTTGTTGTCTTAGGTCTACCTTTATGTAGTCTTGTCATGATGTGTATTTTGTCCTATATATGTATTTTATATTTTTAATCCCCGCAGGAGGCCTTTTGCCTTTTCGTAGGCCGTCATTGTAAATAAGAACTGACTTGCCTAGCTAAATAAACGTTCAATAGAAAATAGATAAATACAATCGTGGCTTGGGGACAATGTTGTGGCTGGGACTGTTGTGAATCAATCTGTAGAGTAAACTGAAGCATGCAAACACCCAATATTTGCTGTGCAAATAGGTCTTTTTTACTTTATTTGAGTTAAAGTGTTTCCCTCCCAGTGCATAAACAATATGCTTTTCCATCGTGCATGTGTCACAGTGTGGATGTATTGAATCTGATTATTTTATTTAAAACTATTTTGTGACATCTAGTGGCCAATATAAAATATTATTTATTACCAGTCTGCTCCCACATACCTGCCAGGAACATCATTGTCCTTCCACACAGACCATATTTGAATGGATTCTAATTGTACACAGACTGTTTCTGAAATAAATAATACAGCAGAATGCATACTGCATTTTTCTGACAATAATTTCTGTAGAAAATATTGAGTGATAGACAAACACTTGATTTGATATTTACAGTTATAGCCAGACATGTTTTAATTGCAGTGCCTTCAGAAAGTGTTACGGTGTTACAACCTAAATGTAGAATGGATTACATCTGGGGGGTTTTCTCACCCATCTACACATAATACCCCATAACGACAAAGTGAAAACGTGCTAATATATTGAAAATGAAATACAGAAATATCTCCGTTACATAAGTAGTAACACCCCAGTCAATACTTTGTAGAAGCACCTTTTTTTTCCAAGAGCTTTCCACACCTGGATTGTGCAACATTTGCCCATTATTATTTTCAAAATTCTTCAAGCTCTGTCAAATTGGTTGTTGATCATTGCTACACAACCATTTGCAGGTCTTGCCATAGAAAACTGTAACTCAACCACTCAACATTCACTGTCTTCTTGGAAAGCAACTCCAATGTAGATTTGGCCTTGTGTTTTAGGTTATTGTCCTGCTGAAAGGTGAATTAATCTCCCAGTGTCTGGTGGAAAGCAGACTGAACCAGGCTTTCCTACAGGCTTACTTCTTTTCACTCTCAATTAGGTTAGTACTGTGGAGTAACTACAATGTTGTTGATCCATCCTCAGTTTTCTCCTATCACAGCCATTAAACTCTGTAACTGTTTTAAAGTCACCATTGGCCTCATTTAGAAATCCCAGAGTGTTTTCCTTCCTGTCTGGCAACTGAGTTAGGAAGGAAGCCTGTGACTTTGTAGTGACTGGGTGTGATGATACACAATCCAAAGTGTAATTAATAAATTCCCCATGCTTAAAAGGATATTCAATGTATTTTAGACATTTTTACCCATCTACCAGTAGGTGCCCTTTGCGAGGCATTGAAAACCTCCCTGGTCTTTGTTGAATCTTGTGTTTGAAATTCCCTGCTCGACTGAGGGACCTTATAGTATGTGTGGGGTACAGAGATGAGGTAGTCATTCAAAAATGTTAAACACTATTATTGCATACAGATGTGTCCATGCAACTTATTATGTGACTTGTTAAGCACATTTTTACTCCTGAACTTATATAGGCTTGCCATAACAAAGGGGTTGGATACTTATTGACTCTAATTCAGCTTTTCATTTTTAATTAATTTGTAAACAATTGGAAAACATAATTCCACTGTGACATGGGGTATTGTGTGTAGGCCAGTGGCACGGTCATCTCAATTTAATCCATCTTAAATTCAGGCTGTAACACAACAATGTGGAAAAAGTCAAGGGGTGTGAATAGGCACTGTAATTATTGCAGAATTTGCAAACAACCCTCAACGAGTATCCTATTTGTGAAAACAACCTTGTTTTTCAAGTTATTCTGAGGCCTCTGTTTGTTTACACAATAAAATGTAGTGAGAAAAACATAATAGTGTAAAGACATGTAACTTTCCAACAAAATAATTATTACAGACATGAATTCGGACTTATCATATTCAGTATTTATGTTGGTGCACATATGTTCCTGTGACACCGTCCCAATAAGAAGAAAAAAAATCTAATCAATAAGACATATGCTTGTGAAAATATTCCACTGGGCTCCAGAGCTATTACCATATAACCATTTAGGGCCCAGCTGATAGTCTGTCCTCACTTTCAGATTTAAACCAGTTTACGAAATCCATTATGCTAAGCCTGAACACTAGTGGAAATGATGAATGATTACGAAATACATAATCTCTGGTGGTACCATCATTGCAATATGACAGCCAAATTTCATTCATCCTATCAAATCTTTCCTTATTTAAGAAAGAAAATGACTGGCCCAGTAATCAGATATACAGCAGGGCTGTCTCCAGGAGTTAAGCCAACTTCCATTAGGCTTTTAACCTCTCTCACATTTTAGTAAAATGCATGCACATAGAGATACAAGTGTGTTCCCCATGTCTGACCATTCATAGTTTTGACATCCCTTTTGCTTGAATCACTCTCATTTGGTCAAAATATTTTGTAAAATATTATCTTCCAGTAATGGTTGTTTGAAACAGTGCTGTCTTATAAGTGGTTTATATAGCTGCATGCTACTTTCCTTGAAACCACATTGTATAAAACCAGATCTGGCTAAAGAAAAATTGGTAATGCTATGAAAGATAAGATTTGTTTTCAACTGATAAATTAGTGAACTGTCTTAATAGGTGTTTTGGGTCAATAATAACCACTCAGACATTCAACATAAACTCAAAGAGACATCATTTTGGCACCAATCTTAATTCACCAGCCATGAGATAAATATAAAATCATCAGTCTCTCATTTATCGACCAAAATGAGCATATTATTTTTTTTCTCTCTCTTGAGATGTTCCTCTCCTGTTACATAAACATCAACAGGAGGTGAGAGAAACAGAGAGGGCTTAACATCTATTACTGTTTGTTCTCAATGCATGTCCAATGTTCTTCCAATCTTTGATGCATTATAGGTATAATTGAAAATTAGTAGTACATATTTTTTGGGGAGGGTAATTTATCATGGTTCATTGTTCCACACTGACACTTTAGCCCTGTCTCTAACAAGGCGTTGGTAGCTCGAGGGTTGAGCCATGGAGAGCAATTATGCTGTAGTGATGCATTTTCACTGCTTTGTTGCTAATTGTGGCCTCCCTTCTATTGAATTGTGAGTCGAGTAAAAGAGCTTGTTGGCTCGATGCAGGAGAGCTGCCTGGGCCGCTCTCGCCATTATCAAAGATACTCTTGATCTTTTCAAAAGCAGGAAATAGATTTTCTCCCTGTTCAACAGCAAAAAAAAGTAATTTGCAATGCGTCCATTAGTTCTTCATTAAAGCAAGATTAAATTGCACTGCAAATCACATCTGCCTTTCAATGATTAAAGGGTGGCATTTTTGGGGCCAAAACGAATTACTAGTCAAAATGAATGGGAATGAAAAAACAGGCATGTTTTTACATTAGATAGTGTGGCCTGTAATTAGATTCAGGCTAATTCCACTATTTCTGCTTCTTTAATGAGAAGAGACTGTCCTCATCTTTTTGTCTCTTTTTGTAGGCCATGCTAACAGCTCCAAATGTATAATTTTGATAACACAGCGTTTACATAAATTCATTTTTCTAGTTACCTGCCACAAGTGCCAAATCTGTGAGGGACGGAATTCTTATTCAATATTCAATGAGGGGATGGGGGGGCACTGATTTGTTGTCAGCTGACATTTGGGGCTGGGATATCAGTTGGTCTTCTACTACTTCAACTCTCTAGTCTCTACTCCTAAAAATGACACATTTATAACATGAAAGCTGTTCAATAGTGAAGGCTGTACACCTTTACTGTTTGTCCAATTCAGACCGTCTCTGACTCCGTGGTCTTAAATGTTACACATTAGCTTGCTCTTCTAAATGAAGAAAATGCCATTCTGGCAAGGATTGTCAGATTAATGTAAGACCCCAGAGCAACCCAGGGACACAAACAGGATGTAATATGTTCAAGAGAAGCACACCTCCCCGGCCTGTAATGCATCATAGAAAAATGATGAGGATGTAAGCATAACATGCTTATGTCAGATATGCCTGATTTTTGTGAGACTTAAAGTGCAGAGTATACATCAAATTAACATGTATGCATTTGTAAAGTTAAACATCTTGCAATCAGAGATGAGTCAATAATGATCTCAACTTTAGGTTTTACTTATAGTATGAACCTAGTATTTCAAAATACATTTAGTAAGTTCTCAACTGATTTACTCCTCTGAAAAATGTTTGCTCCCCAACATTTCCACATGCAATGCGTTTTCAGAAGACCAGACGTCCTTTCCTTGCAAAAAATATATGCAGTAGCACTAATTTTTAAGCACAGGAATCGTTCTATTTCTGCTGAAGTGAGATTTTGCTCCACAGCCCGTAGTCGTTCCAGAAATTCAAACCTCATAACATTTCAGCCAAAGCTTATACTAAGCTTGTTAGTATTTCTGATGCAGTAGGTGATATGGCCGCTGCATTACCATAAATCAGCAGAATTAACTATGATCTTCAACAGCATGTTTAAAACTGTCTGACAGAAGTTTGCAATATGCTGCACAGGATATTATGATAACAAGCCATAATAAATGTTTATAATCTACTTTGGGCCAGGGTTCAAATGCATTCTATATTATTGCTTTTTCTCCCCCACCCCCCAAAAAACTGTTCCACAATCATGACCAAGTGACAGATGGACACTTAACTATTAATATAAGAAAATGGTTTGGGTCAAGAAAAACTCTCCAAGAACATAGAAATATTCTTCATACAATTTTCTCCTCGTAGTGAAATGAATGAATCAACTGTAACAATTGAGGAAGTTCCTCTTTTATACCTTATACCTATAAAGCAGTGTTAACATCACTACTACTGTGTGGCTGCATACCAGGAAAGTATTCAAGCTTTGAAAAATATTCAAGTTATGTCTCAAGGCAACTTTAGACACGAGGAAATTAATATGGTATACTATCAGAAAATACCAAGGTCATTCTTTGAAAGGGTTACCAGCTTTATAGGATTCCTTTGTTGACACATACAGTACATATCATATTGGGATTAGCATTCCATTTGCTGGGACAAAGGTCTCTTTGAAACCCCAGAATCTATAGTGGAGGTGCCCAGCCAGAAAATAACATACTTAAACACCAATGGATTTCATAAGTACCTTACCAAGGATCAGTGCAGACAGTCTGAAACACATGACTAAACAATGCATGTAAAATATATTTATGGGTAAGGTTATGTATGCTGTTTGCTGGGGAAAACAGAAAAGTATTTAGTATTTAGTATCTGAATAATGACTGGTGTGAATAGGAGATCACATCGTATGAAGCACAAGCATTTCGCTACACTCGCATTAACATCTGCTAACCATGTGTATGTGACAAATAAAATTTGATTTGATTTGATTTGATTTGATTTGTAACCTTACCATGTCCTCTAAGAGTGCAGACCAAACACAGAAGTGTATGCACGCATGACTATAAATTGCTTTGGATAAAAACATCTGCTAAATGGCATATATTATTATTATTATTATTATAAGTGGTTGGATGGTAGAGTGACTGAGTAATGGTTGCACTTTGATTTATAATGAGTAAATAGCAACATTTTTCAGTGCATTTTTTTGTGCAAACAGTCATAACACAAGATTCAGTAAGCAACAACAGTAATATTACTCTGGTGTTGTGGAGCACCAAGACTGTGTTTATATTACACTACAGGTGATAAGTTTTAGAACAACAACTAATTCAAGGGTTTTTCTTTATTTTTACTAATTTCTACATTGCAGAATAATAGTGACGACATCAAAACTATGAAATTACACATATGGAATCATTTAGTAACCAAAAAAGTTAGACAAACCAAATATATTTTATATTTGAGATTCTTCAAATAGCCACCCTTTGCATTGATGACCGCTTTGCACACTGTTGGCGTTCTCTCAACCAGCTTCACCTGAAATGCTTTTCTAACAGTCTTGAAGGAGTTCCCACATATGCTGAGCACTTGTTGAAGCTTTTCCTTCACTCTGCGGTCCGACTCATCCCAAACCATCTAAATCTGGTTGAAGTCAGGGGATTATGGAGGCCAGGTCATCTGATGTAGCACTCCATCACTCTCCTTGGTAAAAATAGCCCTTACACAGCCTGGAGGTGTGTTGCATCATTGTCCTGTTGAAAAACAAATGATAGTCTCACTAAGCCCAAACCAGATTGGATGGCGTATTGCTGCAGAATGCTGTGGTAGCCATACTGGTTAAATGTGCCTTGAATTCTAAATAAATCACAGAAAGTGTCACCAGCAAAGCACCCACACACCATAACACCTCCTCCTCCATGCGTTATGCACACTGCGTCTCCCACATCGCGTCTCACAAAGACACAGTGTTTGGAACCAAAAATCTCACATTTCCACCGGTCTAATGACCATTGCTCGTGTTTCTTGGCACAAGCAAGTCTCTTCTTATTATTGTTGTCCTTTAGTAGTGGATTCTTTGCAGCAATTTGACCATGAAGGCCTGATTCACACAGTCTCCTCTGAACAGTTGAGGTTGAGATGTGTCTGTTACTTACTTTGTTACTTACTCTGTGAAGCATTTATTTGGCCTGCAATTTCTGAGGCTGGTAAATTTTGAACTTATCCTCTGCAGCAGAGGTAACTCTAGGTCTTCCTTTCCTGTGGCGGTCCTCATGAGAGCCAGTTTCACCATAGCGCTTGATGGTTTTTGCGACTACACTTGAAGAAATTTTCAGTTCTTGAATTTTCCACATTGACTGACCTTCATGTCATTTCTCTTTGCGACAGTTAATAATTAATCCAATCTCTGAACTGTATTAAAATGAAATACAATGCCTTGCATTCATACCCCTTGACTTATTCCACATTTTGTTGTGTTACAGCCTGAATTAAAAATCTATTTCAATTGATATTTTCTGACCTAACTACACACAACACCCAATAATGACAAAGTGAAAACATGTTTCTAGACATTTTTGCACATTTCTTGAAAATGAAATACAGAAATATCTTATTCACATAACTATTCACTCCCGAGTCCATACTTTGTAGAATCACCCTTGGGCGACGATTACTGCTGTGTCTTTTTGGGTCTCTAAGAGCTTTTATTCTTAACAAAATCTATTCAAGCTCTGACAAGTTGGACAGCCATTTTCAAGTCTTGCCATAGATTTAAGTCAAAACTGTAACTATGCCACTCAGGAACATTCAATGTGGTCTTGGTAAGCATCTCCAGTGTAGATTTGGCCCTGTGTTCTAGGTTATTGTCTGGCTGAAAGGAGATTTCTTCTCTCAGTGTCGGTTGGAAAGCAGACTGAACCAGGTATTCCTCTAGGATTTTGCATGTTTATAGCTGTATTCTGTTTTTTTATTTAAAAAAAACCCTTCTTAGTCCTTGCCGATGACAAATGCCCATAAAGTGATGCAGCACCGCCATGCTTGAAAATATCAAGCGTGGTACTCAGTGATGTGTTGTGTTGATTTGCACTAAACATAATGCTTTGTATTCAGGACCAAAAGTTCCTTTCTTTGCCAATTTATTTGCAGTATTACTTAAGTGAGTTGTTGCAAACAGGATGCATGTTTTGGAATATTTTAATCTGTTCAGGCTTCCATCTTTTCACTCTGCCATCATTTAGGTTAGTCTTTGAGGAGTAAATACAATGTTGTTGATCCATTCTCAGTTCTCATATCACAACCATTAAACTTTGTAACTGTTTTAAAATCACCATTGGCCTCAAGGTGAAATCCCTGAGCAGGTTCCTTCCTCTCTAGCAACTGAGTTAGGAAGGACGCCTGTATCTTTGTAGTGACTGGGTGTATTGATACACCACCCAAAGTGTAATTAGTAACTTCACCATGCTCAAAAGTATATTCAGCGTACATTTTTTTTTTTTTTTTTTTTTTTTTTTTTTACAGATCTACCTTTCGTTTCCCTCTTTGCTAGGCATTGAAAAACCTCCCTGGTCTTTGTGGTTGAATTTGTGCTTGACATTCACTACTCTATTGAGGGACCTTACAGATAATTGTATATGTGTGGTACAGAGATGGGGTAGTTATTCAAAAATCATGTTAACCACTATTAATAAACACGGAAAGAGTCCAAGGAACTTATGTGATTTGTAAAGTCAAGTTTACTCCTGACCTTATTTAGGCTTGCCAATAACAAAGGGGTTGGATACTTACTGACTCAAGACATTTCAGCTTTTAATTTAAAAAAAATTCTACAAATGTCACGTTCTGACCTCAGATCCTTTGCTTTGTCTTTTGTTTTAGTATGGTCAGGGCGTGAGTTGGGTGGGTTATCTATGTTAGTTTTTCTATGATTGGCCATTTCTGTGTTTGGCCTGGTATGGTTCTCAATCAGAGGCAGCTGTCAATCGTTGTCCCTGATTGAGAACCATATTTAGGGAGCCTGGTTTCTATTGTGTTTTGTGGGTGGTTGTTTTCTGTCTTTGTGTGTCTGCACCAGAAAGTACTGTTTCGGTTGTTTTCTTTGTTGTTTTGTTATTCAGTGTTCAGTTTACATTAAAAAAGATGAACACATACCACGCTGCGCATTGGTCCTCACCTTCTTCCACCGACGACCGTTACAACAAACAAAATTCCCCTGTCATTATGGGGTATTGTATGTAGATCAGTGACACATAATCTAAATTCAGTACATTTTAAATTCAGGTTATGAAAACAAAATATGGAAAAGGTATGAATACTTTCTGAAGACAATGAGCTGTAAGATAACTTATTGCTTGGGTTGGTTTTTCTACACAGTGTTATCTTTTAATATGAAATATTCAAGCTCTGCCATAGGACAAATGAATATAAATGATTTTATGTCTGTAATTAGAGAAAGTGGGGGGAGGGGCAGGATTAATGATTAAACAGAAAGCAAAGCATCTCATGAAATGTGTGAGAAATTATCCTAATGTGACATATATGCGACTTTAATGCAAACCAAATTTGGCCCTGTTGTTAAAAAAACATTTTTTTTATTTAACTAGGCAAGTCAGTTAGGAACAAATTCTTATTTACAATGACAGCCTAGGAACAGTGGGTTAAATGCCTTGTTCAGGGGCAGAACAACAGATTTATACCTTGTCAGCTCGGGGATTTGATCTTGCAACCTTTTGATTACTAGTCCAACGCTCTTACTAGGCAACCTGTAATAAGAAATTTCCCAGAATTAGTTTACATTTGCAGAAAATTGCAAAAGGCTAGTACTTTTCTCTATGAATTTCATTTGAGCATAAGCAAAAACCCCTCATACATTATTTGGTTACGTTCCATCACTAGGAGAAATACCACAATGCACTGCAAATTCTATGCATGTTAATAATACATAGACATCCACCTGCTTTCAGATAAAATTAGTTTAATTTTCTGTTGCCCAGTGCCTGGTTGGCCTTTCATAAATTACTTATGCACAGCCATTATTAAAATAGAGGGAAAGCAAATTAGAAAGTTTCCTATCTCCACTGGATTTAACCAAGCCAGGGCTGTAGCTAACACAGTCAGCATTTCTCTCTGAAATTCTGCTCTCCTGAAAATCCTCCCCTCATCTCTGCATTTCTATTTTGTTGTAGGAGCTGTGACCCTGTGTTTACTAAATTGACCTAAATCGTTTTACGATGACAAGTGTAATGGAATTTTCAGACTTCTTCAATGTGTGTATTAGAATGTATTTGTTGCTGGACTCAAACTTATTTTTGCTGTACAACGTGTCCTCTGTTGTTGCACGAGACAATAGCAAAAGCTCAATAGTTGAAAGATATCAATCTGAAATGGAACATGGAACACTTGTAGCTCTGCAGAGGATAATAACAACTTGTTAGAAAAATAATACGTGTTGGAATGGGGTCAGATTCAGAGTGCTTTTACAAGCATTGCATTGAAATATGATTATTTTAGAAAAACTACTCTGTAGTCAAGTTAACATTGGGTGGTACAAGCTGTACATTTCCTTTGGATACAGTTAAAGGCCTATGCAGTGAAGGCCTGCTGGACTGCGGGTTTGATTGAACAACTGCCTGGGGGTAGATATGCTGGGGTTAAAAAGCTTTCAATTCATAATTATCCAAGAACTTAAAGGCACTTCCATTTACTTTTACTTTTCAACCCCATCCATATTGTCATGCTCTAGGAATTCAATGTAATACTTTTATTTTAAACTGAAATACTTCTTTTTTGGACATTCATTTAAAACGTGTCATCTCTGCATGTTCAACTGTCTGATTGCCCCATGAAAAAATGACTTCATAGAAATGGAAGTCCCGTTTTGAAAAGGACCACTGGTTTTTCCATCTATGAGTCAAAGAAAAGGAATGAATGATTCTCAAATGCAAAAATCTGCAGTTTCATCAAAAGCAGTCAGGTCTGCCCTTAAGCCAGAGCCTAGTGTCATCACTGAGGCCTTTTCGTAATTGGATTTGCTGAACTCCTGCGATTTCTCTCCTCCACCCGCTCTAACCTTCTTTTCAAAAAGGTCAAAGGTAATCGAGGAGAGGCAGTGAGGAGAGGGAACATGGACGAAAATGTGCTTGCATAGAATGAGACTCCTTCTCCACTCACACGTCATGGTTTGACTTAATGATGCCAGTGTCAGAAGTGACTTCGAAGCAGGTTAGGAGAATTTACTCAGTAGGTTAAGAGAATTAACATAACATAGCAGGTTAGGACAATTAGATTGGTTAGGAAAAGGTTAGGAAAAGGGTTAAGCTGATGACACAGGCAATATTGCCGAGCAATGTTTCTGGCAACGGAGTGGGGTATGAGACACTGAAGCAATGATCAGCAAAGAGTAACATGGACAGGAATAATAGGGCATAATACAGTAACTTAAAACTCAATTTCCCTATTTATTTAATCATCACCTCCAGCACGTTGGGCTCCTGAGTGGCGGTCTAAGGCACTGCATCTCAGTGCAAGAGGTGTCACTACAGTCCCTAGTTCAAATCCAGACTGTATCATATCTGGCCGTGATTGGGAGTCCCATAGGGCGGTGAACATTTGGCCCAACGTCGTCCAGGTTTGGCCGGTGTAGGCCGTCATTGGAAATAAGAATTTGTACTTAACTGACTTGCCTAGTTAAATAAATGAAATAAATGTTGTTACCTGTTGATTGTTGTACTGGAATTTATCAGCAAACAAGCAACAATGAGTTGTTGCCCCTGCCCTGGGCATTCACTCAACCTACTGCCAGTCAAGTCAATGCAGACAATTCGATTTAGCAAACTTTTTACTTCACAATTCTAAGCTAGAAAGTGTACATGGTATTCATTCAGCTAGCCAGCTAGTATAAAATACCAAAACGAAAAATGAAATGTAAAATCTACATGGCTAGCTAGCGAATTAGCTTGTTTGTCCCATTGATTTAGCATGGGTTTCGATTAGCATGGGTTAATTGATGAGCCTACACCCCAGTGTGGATATTTTCATCAGTTATTGAGCACAGTATGTATGTGTTAACGTATCATGATCAAATACTGCAGTGAGGAATCATTTGAGACGTGAATGGCCAATATTTCACTCTAAAACGGGAGTTGATTTTCTCATTTCAGCTCAAAAAAGCTGTTTTCCAAAATACTTTCAAAATGGCAGACTGATCACATTACCAATATCTGCGCTCTGTAAAATGTGTATGTAAAATGTATATGTATAATGTATATTTAAAATGTATGTATATGTAGCAGAAAAGCTGTAAAAAAACACATTTAAAAATATATATCTGTCCTCCGAAGAAGGGGGGTGGTGGATGGGTAAATAATAATAAAAAAATATATATATATACACTACCGTTCAAAAGTTTGGGGTAACTTAGAAATGTCCTTGTTTTGAAAGAAAAGCAAAAAATGTTGTCCTTTAAAATAACATCAACTTGATCAGAAATACAATACATTATTAATGTTGTAAATTACTATTGTAGCTGGAAACGGCTGTTTTCTTATGTAGGCGTACAGAGGCCCATTATCAGCAACCATCACTCCTGTGTCCCAATGGCACACTGTGTTAGCTAATCCAAGTTTATTTTAAAAGGCTAATTGATCATTAAAAAACCCTTTTCAATTATTTTAGCACAGCTGATAACTGTTGTTCTGATTATTAAAGAAGCAGTAAAACTGGCCTT
This sequence comes from Oncorhynchus mykiss, assembly GCF_057628025.1. Lineage (NCBI taxonomy): Eukaryota > Metazoa > Chordata > Actinopteri > Salmoniformes > Salmonidae > Oncorhynchus > Oncorhynchus mykiss. Next base: position 68,996,213 of record NC_143026.1, on the reverse strand, counting down.
CTTTAGATTAGTTGAGTATCTGGAGCATCAGCATTTGTAGGTTCGATAACAGGCTCAAAATGGCAAGAAATAAAGAACTTTCTTCTGAAACTCGTCAGTCTATTCTTGTTCTGAGAAATTAAGGTTATTCCATGCGAGAAATTGCCAAGAAACTGAAGATCTCGTACAACGCTGTGTACTTCTCCCTTCACAGAACAGCACAAACTGGCCCTAACCAGAGTAGAAAGACGAGTGGGAGGCCCCGGTGAACAACTGAGCAAGTGGACAAGTACATTAGTGTCTAGTTTGACATACAGACGCATCATAAGTCCTCAACTGGCAGCTTAATTAAATTGTACCCGCAAAACACTAGTCTCAACGTCAATCAATCAATCAAGTTTATTTATAAAGCCCTTCTTACATCAGCTGATGTCACAAAGTGCTGTACAGAAACCCAGCCTAAAACCCCAAAAAGCAAGCAATGCAGGTGTAGAAGCACGGTGGCTAGGAAAAACTCCCTAGAACCTAGAGAGGAACCAGGCTATGAGGGGTGGCCAGTCCTCTTCTGGCTGTGCTGGGTGGAGATTATAACAGAACATGGCCAAGATGTTCAAATGTTCATAGACACTGTGGCCCCATCTGACAATACCCCTAGATAGGGCCAAACAGGCAGGATATAACTCCACCCACTTTGCCAAAGCACAGCCCCCACACCACTAGAGGGATATCTTCAACCACCAACCTGCTATCCTGAGACAAGGCCGAGTATTACCCACAAAGATCTCCACCACGGCACAACCCAAGGGGGGGCGCCAACCAGGACAGGAAAATCACATCAGTGTCTCAACCCACTCAAGTGACGCACCCCTCCTAGGGACGGCATGGAAGAGCACCAGTAAGCCAGTGACTCAGCTGCTGTAATAGGGTTAGAGGCAGAGAATCCCAGTGGAGAGAGGGGAACTGGCAAGGCAGGGACAGCAAGGGCGGTTCGTTGCTCCAGTGCCTTTCTGTTCACCTTCACACTCCTGGGCCAGACTACATTCAATCATAGGACCTACTGAAGAGATGAGTCTTCAATAAATACTTAAAAGGTTGAGACCAAGTCTACATCTCTCACATGGGTAGGCAGACCATTCCATAAAAATGAAGCTCTATATGAGAAAGCCCTGCCTCCAGCGGTTTGCTTATAAATTCTAGGGACAGTAAGGAGGCCTGCGTCTTGTGACCATAGCGTACGTGTAGGTACAGTGCCTTGCGAAAGTATTCGGCCCCCTTGAACTTTGCGACCTTTTGCCACATTTCAGGCTTCAAACATTATTCTTTTGTGAAGAATCAACAACAAGTGGGACACAATCATGAAGTGGAACGACATTTATTGGATATTTCAAACTTTTTTAACAAATCAAAAACTGAAAAATTGGGCGTGCAAAATTATTCAGCCCCCTTAAGTTAATACTTTGTAGCGCCACCTTTTGCTGCGATTACAGCTGTAAGTCGCTTGGGGTATGTCTCTATCAGTTTTGCACATCGAGAGACTGAATTTCTTTCCCATTCCTTGCAAAACAGCTCGAGCTCAGTGAGGTTGGATGGAGAGCATTTGCGAACAGTAGTTTTCAGTTCTTTCCACAGATTCTCGATTGGATTCAGGTCTGGACTTTGACTTGGCCATTCTAACACCTGGATATGTTTATTTTTGAACCATTCCATTGTAGATTTTGCTTTATGTTTTGGATCATTGTCTTGTTGGAAGACAAATCTCCGTCCCAGTCTCAGGTCTTTTGCAGACTCCATCAGGTTTTCTTCCAGAATGGTCCTGTATTTGGCTCCATCCATCTTCCCATCAATTTTAACCATCTTCCCTGTCCCTGCTGAAGAAAAGAAGGCCCAAACCATGATGCTGCCACCACCATGTTTGACAGTGGGGATGGTGTGTTCAGCTGTGTTGCTTTTACGCCAAACATAACGTTTTGCATTGTTGCCAAAAAGTTCAATTTTGGTTTCATCTGACCAGAGCACCTTCTTCCACATGTTTGGTGTGTCTCCCAGGTGGCTTGTGGCAAACTTTAAACAACACTTTTTATGGATATCTTTAAGAAATGGCTTTCTTCTTGCCACTCTTCCATAAAGGCCAGATTTGTGCAATATACGACTGATTGTTGTCCTATGGACAGAGTCTCCCACCTCAGCTGTAGATCTCTGCAGTTCATCCAGAGTGATCATGGGCCTCTTGGCTGCATCTCTGATCAGTCTTCTCCTTGTATGAGCTGAAAGTTTAGAGGGACGGCCAGGTCTTGGTAGATTTGCAGTGGTCTGATACTCCTTCCATTTCAATATTATCGCTTGCACAGTGCTCCTTGGGATGTTTAAAGCTTGGGAAATATTTTTGTATCCAAATCCGGCTTTAAACTTCTTCACAACAGTATCTCGGACCTGCCTGATGTGTTCCTTGTTCTTCATGATGCTCTCTGCGCTTTTAACGGACCGCTGAGACTATCACAGTACAGGTGCATTTATACGGAGACTTGATTACACACAGGTGGATTGTATTTATCATCATTAGTCATTTAGGTCAACATTGGATCATTCAGAGATCCTCACTGAACTTCTGGAGAGAGTTTGCTGCACTGAAAGTAAAGGGGCTGAATAATTTTGCACGCCCAATTTTTCAGTTTTTGATTTGTTAAAAAAGTTTGAAATATCCAATAAATGTCGTTCCACTTCATGATTGTGTCCCACTTGTTGTTGATTCTTCACAAAAAAATACAGTTTTATATCTTTATGTTTGAAGCTTGAAATGTGGCAAAAGGTCGCAAAGTTCAAGGGGGCCGAATACTTTCGCAAGGCACTGTATGTACGGCAGGACCAAATCTGAAAGATAGGTAGGAGCAAGCCCATGTAATGCTTTGTAGGTTAGCAGTAAAACCTTGAAATCAGCCCTTGCCTTAACAGGAAGCCAGTGTAGAGAGGCTAGCACTGGAGTAATATGATCAAATTTTTTGGTTCTAGTCAAGAGTCAGTGCGAGACACTGTGGCTGGTAGGCCTCTCCAGCCATGCATACACACCAGTAAAATAACGATTTAATCAATTTTAGAATACGGCTGTAATGTAACAAAATGTGGAAACAGTTTCAGAATGCACTGTGTATATACAGTATATACAAAAGTATGTGGACATCCCTTTAAATTAGTGGATTTGGCTATTTCAGCCACACCCGTTGCTGACAGGTGTATAGAATCGAGCACACAGCAATGCAATCTCCATAAATAAACATTGGTAGTAGAATGAAGACCTTTCCAAGCTGTTATTGTGAAGTGGAAACGTCTAGGAGCAACAACGGCTCAGCCACGAAGTGGTAGGCCACACAAGCTCACAGAATGGGACCACCGATTGCTGAAGCGTGTAACGTGTAAATACAGTCTATCCTTGGTGGCAACGCTCACTACCGAGTTCCAAAATGCCTCTGGAAACAACGTCAGCAGCATAACTGTTTGTCGGAAGCCTCATAAAATGGGTTTCCATGGCCGAGGAGCCGCACACAAGCCTAAGACCACCATGCAATGCCAAGCATCGGCCTCCATGCGCAATGTAAAGCTTGCAGCTATTGGACTCTGGAGAAATGGAAACGCGTTCTCTGGAGTGATAAATCACGCTTCACCATCTGGCAGTTCAACGGATGAATCTGGGTTTTGCAGATGCCAGGAGAACAGTACCTGCCCGAATGCATAATGCCAACTGTAAAGATTGGTGGAGGAGGAATGGTGGTCTGGGGCTATTTTTCATGGTTCAGGCTAGTCCCCTTAGTTTCATTGAAGGGAAATATTAATGCTACACCATACAGTGCATTCGGAAAGTATTCAGATCCCTTCCCTTTTCTACATTTTGTTGCATTACAGCCTTATTCTAAAATGTATTACATTTTTTTCCTCATCAATCTACACACACCCCATAATGATACAGCAAAAACAGGTTTTTAACATTTTGCAAATGTATTATTATTATTATTTTTTTTATATTTATAAAAGTATTCAGACCCTTTACTCAGTAATTTGTTGAAGCACCTTTGGCAGCCAATATAGCCTTGAGTCTTCACCATAGGGATGGTGCCAGGTTTCCTCCAGTCGCGACGCTTGGCATTCAGGCCAAAGAGTTCAATCGTGGTTTTATCATACCAGATAATCTGTGAGCCAGGCCTAATCGCACAACATCAGTGCCCGACCTCACTAATGCTCTTGTGGCAGAATGGAAGCAAGTCCCTGCAGAAATGTTCCAACATATAGTGGAAAGCCTTCCCAAAAGAGTGGAGGCTGTTACAGCAACAAAGGGGGGACCAACTTTCCATAGTAATGCCCATGATTGTAGAATGAGATCGTCGACAAGCAGGTGTCCACATAAACTAGATGACCAAAAGTATGTTTGGGATGCTATTGGAAACATTTGTAACACACATGGTAAAAAGCATTCATTGTCACACTTCTGCAATTACAGACTGCCATGTTGTTATATATACATATATATATATATATATATATATATATATATATATATATATATATATATATATATTTATATATAACTATGTATTTTTACAATGAATTTCAATACATATTACAGCATAATTACATATGTAATTACACTGTAATAAGGACCCAGTGAATTGAAGTGTTATACAAAACTCTTCGGCGAAGGACTCAGGTTGGATACACATAGCCACCTTTCATCGAGGATAGTTAACGAGGAGGGGTGGACACTCTTCCGTTTGCCTACTAATGAATTGACATCTCCTCGACCACTTATTAGTTTCCGGGTCACAGCTTAGAGAGGGTGGACAACGCCGTTACAAAAAAAGATTGCAGTCGACTGTGGTATTTTGAATGCAGTAATTGCAGAATAACTGCAGTTGAACTTCAGTTATACTGCACTCTCTAGTAAGACAAAAAGTGTTTTTTTTGGACGCAGTATTTGCAGCATACTGCAGTTATATTGCACTTTAACTGCAGTGTAATGCAGTTATACGGCACTTTTTTCATAAGGGCAGACGTTTTACCCAAATGAGAAAAGGCCTTAGACTCATCCAAGGACTTAAGGTCCTTCAGACAAAAAGGCTTAACCTGTTTATTCCCAAAGGAAACATAGAAAAATGTTTAGTAAATCAAATGACCTGAGAGGAACAATGAATAAATGCAAAATATAAGCATGCCCAAGCCCAATGAAGAAACGTCAGCTGACTGTCTATCAAACTAATTATCCCAAAAACCTTTGCTAGTTTTTGTCAGTTGATGCAAGACAAGACGGGCCTTTACTCTTCAGCTGTGCAAACAGTACACATTTGGAGAGCGGTGGGGGCACTGCATTACCGCCATGGACCATGGCACTACATTAGCAGAGAGCCTATGAATGTGCTCACTAACGTGATGCAATGAAAAGGTCTTTGTGAGTTTCTGTGGGGAGATGAACCAGAGTTCATTGTCATGCATACACTACAAACTGGTCTCAGAGTGTTTCGTATTATTCTGAACGTAAATCCAAGACACTCCATCAGGGCCAGTCCTTGCCGTTCTGACGCCATAGGCAAGACCAGAAAATACCGCCCTCTGCAAAACTGGAATACTCTCATTAAGCAAAAATGACAGAGAAAATATGTATTTTCCAGACGTTGAAAAAAAAAATCTGGTTCTTTTCAGTTCTGAATGAAAGTTGAAAATACTTATTTCCGGATAATGAAAATACATATTTTTACAGACGTTGAATTTTGAATTGTTTTTACGGATGTTGAAATCAGGCTCTGAATGAAAGTTGAAAATAAGTAATTTATAGACATCTATGTTTGGCCCAAATCAAGGCTGGTCCAGACCGGACAAGATCTGAACACAGTTCCGGACCGGATCAAAAATCAAGGCCGGTCCGGAACTGCACCAAAAAAAGACGTCCAAAAGGCGTCGGCGTCAGTCCATGCTTACTGAGGTGTAGCCTACAGTGTTGCCTGAAATATAATTTTATGAACACCCATTTATGTGGTAAGCCTACCGTTTCTAAAACACAAATAAAAGATGTTGGCTCGTGCTTTCTGGGGTGTAGCCTACCACGTCGGCCTGCAATGAAATTTTATGAATGCACATACATGTGGTAGGCCCACCGTTTGTGAAAAAAGGCCATTGCATTGGCTTTAATAGTCCTGATTCCTGTGAATAATCAATGTGGTTATTTAAGCTCTGAATATCAGCTACCCAACTTTACCAGGAGTTCTCGCAAGCCTATTTGCAATGTGTTTACACAGTGGGAAATGCAGAAGTATTTTCTTTTTCACTATGATCAGCCTGTCAAAAATTGAGGATACAAACTTGAAACCACTGATCATGACAGTGGGGTGAAACTCCTGGACAACAGTTGTTAATGTCCTTTCAATATATTTTCAGGATATGTTGTTCTGTTAACATGACAGAGCATTTTTTATTTTATTGAGTCCCATTTAGGTTAGGCTATTTGATCGGAGAAACCTGCATGATATAAAAAGTGTCAGTCTCATTACATTGTCATACCTTTTATTTCCAGCCTGTAGGCTACAGAAAAGGCCACATACTCTTTCTACCATATCCTATATCTGCGACATGATTTATGTTTTTTTAACGCAACGTTGGTGGAGCACTGCAGAGATGCGTCTCTCCAACAGCACCCTGGAGAGGTGTTCTGGGAATGGACACGCAAAATATTTGGAGCACCAGCCTTTGACAAAGTGGGCCCTTCTTACCGAAGGGTGGCATCAGTGCTCAACTAAAAAGCCCATATGCCACTGGTTGAGAGAAATTGTCATTGTTTTGGGCATAATTATGTGAGGTTTTATGGGTTGTTGATGGTGGTCTTGGTCAGTTTAAATCAGAAAATGCTGCTCTCGTCAATCTAGTGCCATAGGCCTAATCCTGCCTAATGAGCGGGTCGGCAGTGCACTCCATTTAGTATGAGATTGTTTCGTATTGTATGTATTATTTTGTGGATGTCCATCAACCATTTCCTATGACACATTACGAATTTGCAAAACGTATATGTTATGAATTTCAAATTGGTTGTGGCTAACGTTAGGTAGGCCAGTGTTAGGGTTAGGGGTTAGTTTAAAGGGTTAAAGTTAGGGTTAGCTAATATGCTAAGTAGTTGCAAAGTAACTAAAAAGTAGTAAGTAGCTGCAAAGTCGCTAATTAGCTAGAATGTTAAAGTTGTGCGTGATGAGATTGGAAAAACGCAACCTTTAGGTTGCTCGACGTTCGCGTTATACGCCCACCAGTGGAGGTTCCTCAGAAGAGGAAGGGGAGCATCATCCTCCTCAGTGAATTTCATAAAAATTAAAATTGGAAAAAAATATTTAAATCATCCTTTTTAGATAAAACTATACTAAATATATTTGTATGTCACCAAATCATTGATTAAAACAATGTTTTGCAATGAAGATTTACAGTAGCCTCAACAGCACTCTGTATGGTTGCACCATGTTGTTGCCGGAGGACAGCTAGCTTCCGTCCTCCTCTGGGTACATTGACTTCAATACAAAACCTAGGAGGCTCATGGTTCCCACCCCCTTTCATAGATTTACACAGTAATTATAACAACTTCCGAAGGACGTCCTCCAACCTGTCAGAGCTTTTGCAGCATGAACTGACATGTTGTCCACCCAATCAAAGGATCAGAGAATTAATCTAGTACTGAAAGCATAATATACAGCTAGCTAGCACTGCAGTGCATAAAATGTGCTGAGTAGTTGACTCAAAGAGAGAGAAAGACAATAGTTTAACAGTTTTGAACAAATTAATTGATTCAAAAATGAAGGAAAAGCAAGAGAGAGGGTCATTTTTTCCCCTTTCAGTTTCACTTACTTAGCCAGCAAATGCAGCTAGCTAGTTTAGCCTACTCAAACAGAGGAATGCTATGTTAGCTAGCTGACTATATCCAACACAACAGTGGTACTCTTCCAAGTCAAGGTAAGCGTTTGGTTTGACTAATTTATTGCCACCGGGGCCTGCCGGTGTAACTGCTAAACTGCTTACTGACTATACACTATAACATTACTACATGATTGTAGCGGGTTTACTAACGCGTTAGTTCAATTAGCTATGTTGACTATGACGTTACTTTAGCCAATATTGGTGACAACATTGTAGGTTGTGTGTGGTCGGTTATGATATGGTTTGGCTTGGAAAGGTCCACAAACAAAGGAAGTCCACAAATGAAGGAATACAACTTGGCTTCTATGAAAGTGAACTGTTTACACGTGATCAGGGGTGTGTGTATTCATTGAGCCGATTCTTAGAAAACCATGTCTTAAACGGAAGCAAACGGAACAAAACGGGGATAAACATACCTGAATTTGGCCAATAGAAACGTGTTTGCATCTGTTGGACTAATGATTACACACTATATCAGCTAGATGAAGGCAAGAGTGTGCAAACCTACTACGTTGTACATTTTCATTCATAGGCATAGGGAAAATTCAAGTCTCATGTAGTAGCCTAAACCTATCGATGATACGTTGAATAGGGTAAATGGAATATGAATGACAGTCATCCAATGTGCTGTAATAGAAATAAGGCCATGCACATACAATTTTTTTTGTCCTCCCTCTTCATAAACTGCACCGGCCGCTAGAGAGACATGTTTTTACCTTCCCACTGACGCCCACCCATCCAACCTCCTTCCGTTTTTGCCTTAAGAAATCTTCTGTCTTCTGTAACCATACCAAATGTAACATATAATACTAATTTTAGTGTCCCGGATATACATTTACTATGTTATGTCTAGTCTATGAGAGCATGCACATCTCCAGCATCTTAAATAAATGCCGCTAGAGATGCTTTTACCTAACCCCCACTGTGAATGGAACAATGGAGTGCTAGGTGGAATTTAATTTTAATTTGAACATAGCCCATTGATTGGCACAATGCCCACTCCTCACACTATGATGTCTCCCCCTACCTCAATCTCTTTGCTTAGAATGCAATATTGCCATTGTGGGACCCAGAGAATGAGTTGACAGTGTACAATCAAGGTTACTGCTGTCAAAAGGTTCATGACTATTATGACTTTATAAGACCCCGATGTGACCCAGTGTTTTCAGATAACATTTGTTAAGTGAATTAAGTGGTTAAAATATTACATTCTCTGGTGTACTGAGATGGAGAAAAGATTACCTTTGTCATCACTAGAAGACATGTTACTCTCATAAAATCTCATTTTCAATCTATTTGTACTATTAAGGTTAGACAAGTGTAGCGTGAAGTAAATATAAATGTCATAACTGTGTAGGACAGAGGGAAAATTATACTAAAATAATTGGGTAGACTATCTAGTTTTTTCACTATATTTATAACTGGCCACAAAGTACTTAAAAAAACTGTGTGCAGAGCTAGTGTTGTACTGCCCTCCAGTGAAAAGTATCAAAAGTGCATGTTTTCAGGTGAGCTCGCCACTGGGTCATATTACACTGAACAAAAATATAAACGCAACATGCAACAATTTCAAATATTTTACTGAGTTACAGTTCATATAAGGAAATCAGTCAATTTAAATTCATTAATTAGGTCCTAATCTATGGATTTCACATGACTGAGACTACAGATACACATCTGTTGGGGCTCCTGAGTGGCGCAGCAATCTAAGGCACTGCATCTCAGTGCAAGAGATGAACCAAGAACCTGGTTCAATTCCAGGCTGTATCACAACCGGCCGTGATTGGGAGTCACATAGGGCAGTGCACAATTGACCCAGCGTAGTCCGGGTTAGGCTGTCATTGTAAATAAGAATTTGTTCTTAACTGAGTTGCCTAGTTAAATAAAAATACATTTTAAAAATGTAGGGGTGTGGATCAGAAAACCAGTCAGTATCTGGTGTGACCACCATTTGCCACATGCAGCGTGAGAAATCTACTTAATATAGTGTTGATTGTGGCCTGAGGAATGTTGTCCCACTCCTCTTCAATGAGCAAAGTTGCTGGATATTGGTGGGAACACGGGGTCATACACGTCGATCCAGACAGCATTCCAAACATGCTCAATGGGTGACATGTCTGGTGAGTATGCAGGTCATGGGAGAACTGGGACATTTTCAGCTTCCAGGAATTGTGTACAGACGCTTGCGACATGCATTATCATGCTGAAACACGAAGTGATGGCAGCAAATGAATGGCACAGGATATCATCAAGGTCTCTCTTTGTATTCAAATTGCCATCAATAAAATGCAATTGTGTTCTTTATCCATAGCGTGTGCCTGACCATTCCATAACCCCACCGCGAGACACTCTGTTGACAACATTTACATCAGCAAACCGCTCGCCCACATGACACGATACACGCATGGTACAGTTGAAACCAGAATTCATCCATGAAGAGCACACTTCTCCAGCTTGCCAGGGGCCATTGAAGGTGAGCATTTGCTCAGTGATGTTGGTTACGACACCAAACTGCAGTCAGGTCAAGACCCTGGTGAGGACGACGAGCAAGCAGATGAACTTCCCTGAGACGGTTTCTGACAGTTTGTGCAGAAATTCTTTATGTTGTGAAAACACACAATTTCATCAGCTGTCCAGGTGGCTGGTCTCAGACGATCCCGTAGGTGAAGAAGTCAGACGTGGAGGTCCTAGGCTAGCATGGTAACATGTGGTCTGCGGTTGTATGTACAGCAAAATTACCCAAAACAACGTTGAAGGCGGTTTATGGTAGAGAAATTAACATTCAATTATTTTGCAAAAGCTCTGGTGGACATTCCTTCAGTCAGCATACCAATTGCACACGTCCTCAAAACTTGAGACATCTGTGGCATTGTGTTGTGACAAAACTGCACATTTTAGAGGGGCATTTTATTGTTCCCAGCACAAGATGCACCTTTGTAATGATCACGCTGTTAAATCAGCTTCATGATATGCCACACCTGTCAGGTGGATGGATTATCTTGGAAAAGGAGAAATGCTCACTAACAGGAATGCAAACAATACATTTGAGAGAAATAAGCTTTTTGTGCATATGGAACATTTCTGGGATCTTTTATTTCAGCTCATGAAACAAGACCAACACTTCACATGTTGAGTTTATACATCTGTATTTCATAAAATCATCAGGTAAAAACATGCAAATGGTCATGTGAGATGAAATGTTTTCAAGTGTAGGATTATTAGCACACTGCATACATAAAACGTGATTCTAATAAAAAAGGAGTGCACTTAAGGCAAAAATAAATAAAAAGACATGACCACCACAGAGTAAACAGTGCATAACATGATTAGAGTTAAAGAGATCAGTTTAAGACATTAGTACATTTAAGAGCGATAGATTTGACGGACTAAAGAGCTGTGCCTGTGAATTAGTGAGTAATCCCTTGTAACAAGATGAACTAAAAACATGTCTAACTGATGTGCAGTATAGTGATTGAAGACGTTGAAGTTAAGCTGTAAATAAGCCACTTTGGCTGTTGACATGAAAGTTGTGCTCTTTGCAAGGATGCTGTGTCCAGTTATTAAATCATGCAATTTTACTTAAATTAGCTTACCAATATGTCATTGGGTCTAAGTTAGTCTCAACACTGAAGTGAAATACAAGAAATGTAACAGTAGATCCATACAAAGCTATAGACCCTTTTCTTTGTTTGCAAACATTGTCACACAAGTGCGATGCACGCAAGTTGGTGGAAGACCAAGTAGGAACGTCAGCAAAAAAATTATTTACATGTAGTTTATGAGTGCATTTCACACTACTTTTGTATTATCATTGGATTAAGTCTCATATGAATGTCCTGCTTAATATGTTTGTGTCATCGCAAATCAACTGCATTTTACTTTAAAAAAGCACTTCAACCAGTAAAATGGCTCTTTGGCTAGCTTTTGCTTCAACTGGAATCAATGAGCGTTAGCATTCTAGCTAACAAACTGCTGCATCCAAAATTATTTTGCAAAGATCACAACCAAATATAATCATAGCCACTGGTTAAGCAAGAATCAGAACATAATTGTAAGGGTATGAGAACACAAGTTATTTTGTTTAGAAGTAATAAAAAACAAAGCTAGGCTGTTGAATGGGCACAAACAGCGATGGCTTTCTTTCTGCCGCCAAGAGTTACGCGCATCTGTGCATTACGTCAGTGTGTCATGTACTGAAAAAGGGTCTATAGAACAGGTTCGAAGTTGGATTTACACAAAATAACCACATTAATGCTTAAACCAAACAAATCAGGCTTGGAAATTTTGGCCAAAGTTCACAGCCAATTTATTGAAAAGGATTCATATTGAAATTTCAGTCATTGAATGACATCTTCCAATCTACTACCAGCAAATAGAATAAAAAAAAAAAGCTCAATATATCTAATTTGTGAGTTTCCCGATACTTAATACAGAGTTTACTGTACTTAGTTAAAGTTAGTCTACCTTTAACTAATTTAACTATCTGCGGTGCTGCTCCTAACAACGTTATTTCACAGCGTCTACTTTTAATTGAAGCCAAATCATTTTCAAACTGCATGCCGACAGCAGATATCTTAACAGGTCTTTCATTTGCTTTCTGCCACGTAAAAAAACATGTCCGTTCGCAGAAAAAAAGTATCTGAAATGATATTAAGGCAGTGTAATTATCACAAAAACAGTAAAAATTTGAGCACATTTTTTTTATATCACCAATGCAAAATTGACAGCATTGGACACTAGAAATGTGTCCAACACTATAATAGCAATAGTTGATTTGTTTATAGTTATGAAATAAGATGGTTAAAGCATCTCGGAAAAGCTGAATTCACTTTTTCAGCTTGAAGCATTTCTCCTCAAACTGAGCTATTTGGCTGAAGATATCTAGGAGATTAGTTGACAGCTCTTTACTTCCTCCTGCAGATCCCTTACTATTCAGGGAGGCATCAGTGGAATACCTGTTATCCCTGCCATCAGACCTTCGGGTGGCCTTATTTTTCTCATCTCCTTGTTCTGTGCTACCATACCTCCCACTATCTGATCGTCTGTAACTGGATATGTGGGACTGTGACGCGAGGTCGTTGGCGTACCAGTCAGATTTGCAGGAATGCTCTGAGCTGGCAGATGAAGACATTCTTCTGTGTTTGGCTTTCTCCAATGACTGGTCATCATTGGTCTTGTCATCATGGACACCTTTCCCCTTGCTGCTCTCAGCACGCTGAGGAGAGCTGTCAACAGGGTCATCGTTAAACCTACCTCTGCTGTTGTCCGGAGCATCTGTGGACACGAATGATAAAGAGTGATGATTGCTGTGGTGCTGACTATGCTCTTCAGTCCTACCTGGCCCCTCAAACAGCCTGACCAAGCTACATTTCTGATCCAGGAAGGCGGTGGTGGTGTTGGGTAGGGCAGGGTACCATTCCTCAGACACACTCCTGATGTCCCTGGATGAAACCCTCCGTTTGCGTTTCTCCCCTCGAGATGACCGTCTGTGTTTGCTCTTCTTTTTCTTTGACTTCCTGCACCATGAGGAGGAGGAGTGGTCGGAGGGAGTCATTCTAGAGGGAGTTATAGCACAGAAACTATGTAGCTACAAAATCAAAATTAGATATTGGAGAATTAAACGATGATTAATATTTAGCCAAATTAAATTACGTGTATGCATTTTGTTTTACAAGGCAACCAATGAGCTGACAGTTTACCTTCCGGTTGTTGGATTGGTATGGATTTACCTTTTTTCTTCTTTTAAGATCTTATGCAATTTTTCTGCACTCGTCTCCACATTCTTAGCTTTTCCCACTTCCTTTGCTGCTGCCTCTCTCAGTTTGAGGGATTTCTTTAAAGCAGTCAGTTTTCATAGTAAAATTACACCATATTTCATGAATTCAAACATGGGAGCAAACCAGGAATGTGAAAAACGGCACATGGACAAATTTACCAAGGCATGATCCAGAAATCATAATTACAGGTAGAGAACAAAGTTTACATTTACCGCATTGAGATCAGGTCCAGCGTACCAACCATTTTCATTCCAGTTGTAAGGTTGTTTGTTCCACCAATAGACACGCAACAATCAAGGCAGTCGGGTAGAGTCAAAGGGCAGGGTCCCAGATTGCAGACACGCACATAACAAAACACTTCATCAGTATTACAAGGCTCCCTGTGTGTTATGCCAAAAACACAAAAATGACTGAACATTTAACTGGCCCCTTTTCAAATGTTCATGTTCAAATATGTCAAGTAAACAGATGAAGTATCAGTTAAATGAGGGTGTTAAAACAGTCAGAAACAGACTTTCCAATTGAAGGATAGCTTCTTAAATGGGAAACAAGTGGAATAGTTGGCATAACCCATGGAATATACCAGCTAACCTGGATAAGTAGCTCTATTTTTCTCAATGCTTCCTTAAGACTCCATCCCGGATTCCAAGGCCAGAGCTTTTCGGTAGAGGCCCTCAGCTGTAATTAACTTTTCTTCCTCCTCCAGTCTCACAGAAATAAACAAGTATTTTAGAGGAGTGGTTGTCACTTAAACACAGGATAATAAAGGACGAGGGAAAACATTCCTACTTACTGGCCACCTCGCTCCACCAGGGTCTGGCATAGGTATTTCTTAGCATTTCTGTGGGTTGGGCAGCTTTCCAATGCCAACTCAAAGTCTGTTATTGCCTTCAGCAAACTCCCTTTGTTGGCATACCTGGGAGAAGTCAACTGGCAGGTTTATATTAACTGCAAAGACAGCCCGAGTTCAAGCTGAACTATTTTTTACCATATGTTTTCTGCCAACTAGAACATGTCCGTCTTACCTGTATTGAAGTGGAAGATCATCTATACTAAACACTCCGAGCTTTAGACTCATCAGGTTTGGGGTGCGGGAGGTGGGCTGAAGTGAAATGGTTATCTTCTCATGGTATCGGTCAATATCCTTCACTCCAGCTAGGGCACAGCACATGGTATATGGGTCAGTTTGTTGACTTATCACAAAACTGCATTGTGAGCATGTTTACATTTACAACACAGTTCGCTAGTGCAGTGTGCATTCACCTCTTATTAAATAGCAGATCATCATGATTGCTCTAAGGGGGCACAGGGCCTGAGGAGAGAAAGAAAGCCGAGAAAGAGGTTAACATGCGCTCCTATTTCTTCAATAAAAAAACACTGACCACCAGGCCAAAGCCACAAGCCTTACCGTCCTCTATGTCTCTCTCTAGTCCACCTGCCATGCAGATCAGTGTTACAAAGAAGCCAAAATCCCTGATGGAGTTGACCTGCCTATCACAATATCCCCTCGCTCCATGTACAACAGATTCCTCCGCTCCTCAAATGACACCGCCATGAACTGCTCCAGAGGGGGCATGATGGCATAGGGCTCTAGGAAAAGGATATTAGGCCAAACTCAGTACAATATGTTAATTTACCTGTGTATTTGACAGTAACAACTACCTTCCCCTTCCTCCAACACATCCTCCACTGTTGCACTGGATTTCCATGATGGTGCAAATAGGATGTCTGCTTTTCTAGCAATAAACTGCTCCACTAAAGCATTGTCCTCCCCTCCACATTTTCTGCAAAACATGGATATTAATGATCATGTACACATTTTCTGGAAATTTGCCATTGACAGTGTTGCCAACTTGGGGTTCCATTAGCTAAATCACTGTACTGTAATTTAAAATTACCTTTGATAGCTGGCCTTTGAAAATCCTATTGAACTGGACTTGTCTCTTTGTTCACATTTGAGATGGGTAAACAGGCTTTGTCCATGGTGAGACAAAGTCTTCCTCAGTAAATCTCTATCCATTTTCAGTTATTGGCATCAGAATTCCGCCTGATTAGCTAGTATGAACAACATCCTGTAACAGAAGAAAAACATGGCATAACAGCTTACTACAGTAGCAGCTAGCCCAATAATGGACTAAAGGAGCCTAGCATTACTCCATATAGTCCAAAGGACCAGACATGTTCTGTTTAAATAAAAGGAGAGATGGCTCTAGATGCCAAAACAGCCAAATCAGGGATGGGCAACTCCAGTCTACTGGGGCTGGAGTCACACTTTTCCCCATAGCAAACACAACCGATTAAACAAATTGCATTCTCAACTGAAAATCATGTTGATTATTGGAGTCAGGTGTGTTAGCTGGGGCTGGGCCAAAAGTGTGACACCAATCAGGCCCTCGAGGACTGGAGTTGCCCATCCCTGCGCTAAATACTCTAGCTAAACGTGAATTGATTCTCAATTGTGGTACGGTTCTAGAAACATACACCGCTATACTTTCATATCGCATCAAAATAAACCACTCAGTATTCCGTCTGGGTAAACAAGCGCTGTAACATGAAAATATGGCCGTGTGGGAACCCTAACCTATAAAAGGTGTGTATCAATTTAACTTTATTTTTGAAAATTATTTCTCACTGATATGAAATAAGGTCCTTGTGCTTCCAAAACAGTGCCGTACGCAAGTGCTATTAACAAAACTCTTCCGTACAGAAGACGCCTTCATCCAACAATGACATGTGTAATGGAACAGTCATGATCAAGATCTAACTAGTAGTTAGCCAAGAATCACAAATAGTATTAAAATTGAGCATAGCCAGCAACATGCATACAGTAGCTAACTAAGTTAGCCAGCTGTAAATATGTCATGGCCAAAGACAAGTTTCGAAACTGTTAATATGGCTCTTACGCTAACTGACGACGTTCGTTGCAGCTGCTACACTCTACCGCGGACAAGCAGTTTACCAACTAAGTCACAGTACTCGACACCCGGTGGTTCATTCCCATGCAGATGTACATTACATGTACGCCAACTATTAAAATAGCAGTTAGTTGTCTGACAGAAACGTACTAAACATTTTTTGGGGGAACTTCTTCTTCGGTGGGATTTTGTGGCGGAGTACATGCAACAATTGTGTATTAACCCCCCTACTGGATGGGGTGAGAACTACACTGAACAAAAATATAAACAAAAAGTTAGATTTTACTGAGTTAGTTTATATAAGGAAATCCGTTACAGGACGAAAATATAAACGCAATATGCAACCATTTCAAATATTTTACTTTGTTATAGTTCATAAAAGGAAATCAGTCAATTGAAAAAAGTTCATTAGGCCCTAATCTATGGATTTCACTTGACTTTTATTTCAGCTCATTAAACATGGGACGAAGACTTTACATGTTGCTTTTATTTTTTTTTGCTCAGTAGCAAGATGACGAAGAAATAATTGAATTCACTCTCCATATCCCCATACTACCAGTGCCAAATGTGTCAAATGCTTTTTCTGTTTGCTAATTTAGGTAGGTAGTTAGCTAAATTAGCTGGTCTAGCTAGCTTAACAACTACATATAGCCATATTTATGTAAAAAATAGAAGAGGTTTTACATTCAGATATCTATTTTACCTTGACTGTTAAACCTCTTCTCTTTTTAGTCGTAGATATGGCTACTTAAAAGAAAGCTACAGCGTTACAACCAGCCATTTAAAGCTAGTTTTACCAGAAAACAGCACGTCATGACAGGAGTTGGCTAGCAAGTTAGTCTAGCGCCTGCCTACTTGTTATGCGCCACGCCTCGTATTTGTAACTTGTTAGCAAACATGTAACATCGCCAATGTAAATCATTTTACTAGCTAGCCATGTAACATAATTGACAAGAGTTGACATTGAAAAGCATCCACGGTCATAATCCTAACCAATCTCACAAAATTATAGGCATTTTGCAAAATAGGATTCCAAACAGATGTAAATAATTATTGGCTAGCTAAGTTTACTAGCTACCAGTGAGGAGAAACAATAATTCAACCATTTACTGTTGTAAATCTCAAACCGATAAACTGGTTTTAATATAAAACATATTTGCCTAAGTATGTCTGATAGACATGGCTGTAGCTAGATACTGTCTGCCTACTTACCTGGGTACATTTGCACGGTCTGGTCGTTGTGCAAATGTTGAGGGTTGTGCCATATTTATTTATATTAGGCTAGATACAGTTCTAAATGTAATCTCTGTACAGATGTATGCACGTACTACTTCCGGCGCCGACAATATCGGTGCATCACTAATACTGTAGGCATGACATGCCAGCAACAAAGGCTGACAATACACATCCAAGTATATTTGACAAAATTAAGACAGACAAGCGTTGTAATTTTGTATTCTGTAATGTGATTGTGGAATAGGTGAAAAAATTATTGTTGTCTATCAACAATGACAAGCCACCGGGATCTGACAACATGGATGGAAAATTACTGAGGATAATAGCGAACGATATTGTCACTCCTATTTGCCATATCTTCAATTTAAGCCTACTAGAAAGTTTGTGCCCATGCAAAAATCATTCCGCTACCTAAGAATAGCAAACCCCCTTTTACTAGCTCAAATAGCCAACTAATCAGCCTGTAACCCTTAGTAAAGTTTTGAAAAAAATTGTGTTTGACCAGATACAATTCTATTTTACAGTAAACAAATTGACAACACATTTTCAGCACGCTTATAGGGGACATTCAACAAACTGATGCTAAAAAGATTGTGGGGCTGTTTTTTTAGACTTCAGTGTGGCTTTTGACATTATCGAAATCAAATTGTCATGCCCTGACCATAGTTTGCTTTGTACGTTTATAGGTTTTGTTTGGTCAGGGTGTGATCTGAGTGGGCATTCTATGTTTTATGTCTAGTTTGTCTGTTTCTGTGTTTGGCCTGATATGGTTCTCAATCAGAGGCAGGTATTAGTCGTTGTCTCTGATTGGGAACCATATTTAGGTGGCCTGTTTTGTCATTGCGGGTTGTGGGTGATTGTCTATGTGTAATGTTTGTGTCAGCACGATTGTTCATTAGCTTCACGGTTGTCACGTTGTTGTTTTGTAGTGTTCAGTTTTTCCATTAAAATGAGGAACACTTACCACGCTGCGTATTGGTCCGATCCTTCTCGCTACTCCTCCTCAGAAGAGGAGGAAGAATGCCGTGACAGAATCACCCACCACAGAAGGACCAAGCGACGTGGTAATGGACAGCAGCAGCAAGAGCAGCAGCGGCCAAAATTTCAGGACTCCTGGACATGGGCGGAGATTTTAAACGGAGAAGGACCCTGGGCACAGGCAGGGGAATATCGCCGCCCCAAAGCAGAGCTGGAGGCAGCGAAAGCTGAGCGGTGGAGATATGAGGAGGCAGCACGGCAGCGCGACAAGTACGAGAGGCAGTCCCAAAATAAATTGGGGGAGGGGCACTCGGGGAGTGTGGCTAAGCCAGGTAGCAGACCTGAGCTCACTCCTCGTGCTTATTATAAGCAGCGTGTTACTGGTCAGGCACCGTGTTATGTGGTTAAGCGCACAGTGTCGCCAGTACGTGCCCATAGCTCGGTGCGCTATAGGGCAGCCCCCGAAAGTGTCATGCGAGTGTTGGCATCCAGCCAGGGCGTATGGTGCCTGCTCAGCATGTCTGGTCGCCGGTATGCCGTTTCGGTCCAGGGTATCCTGCACCGGCTCTGCGTGCTGTGTCTCCGGGGAGCTGGGAGGGTGCAGTGAGTCCTATGCCTGCGCTCCGCTCGTGCCGGGCAAATGTGGGAGTGGAGCCTAAGGGAGAGGTGCACGTAGTAGGCACTAGATCTCCAGTGCGTACCCACAGCCCGGTTCAACCTGTGCCTGCACTCTGGAGGGTCCGGGCTAGAGTAGTTATACAGCCTGGGGGAGTGGTGCCAAGGCTGCGCACCAGAGCTCCAGTGCTCCCCCACAGCCCGGTCCTTCAGGTGCCTCCTCCTAACACCAAGCCTCCTGGAGGTCTCCCCACTCTGGTGGGTCCTGTGGCAGCCCCACGCACCATGATTTCTCTCTGTCTCCTCCCTACAGGTGCTCCCGTCTGTCCAGCGCCGCCTGAGCCGCCCGTCTGTCCAGCACCGTCAGAGCCGGCAGGGTGTCCTGAGCTGCTAGAGTCTCCCGTCTGTTCAGATCCACCAGAGTCTCCCGTCTGTCCAGAGCCGCCAGAGTCTCCCGTCTGTCCAGAGCCGCCAGAGTCTCCCGTCTGTCCAGAGCCGCCAGAGTCTCCCGTCTGTCCAGAGCCGCCAGAGTCTCCCGTCTGTCCAGAGCCGCCAGAGTCTCCCGTCTGTCCAGAGCCGCCAGAGTCTCCCGTCTGTCCAGAGCCGCCAGAGTCTCCCGTCTGTCCAGAGCCGCCAGAGTCTCCCGTCTGTCCAGAGCCGCCAGAGTCTCCCGTCTGTCCAGAGCCGCCAGAGTCTCCCGTCTGTCCAGAGCCGCCAGAGCCACCAGTCTGTCCTGAGCCGCCAGAGCCACCAGTCTGTCCTGAGCCGCCAGAGTCTCCCGTCTGTCCAGAGCCGCCAGAGTCTCCCGTCTGTCCAGAGCCGCCAGAGTCTCCCGTCTGTCCAGAGCCGCCAGAGTCTCCCGTCTGTCCAGAGCCGCCAGAGTCTCCCGTCTGTCCAGAGCCGCCAGAGTCTCCCGTCTGTCCAGAGCCGCCAGAGTCTCCCGTCTGTCCAGAGCCGCCATAGTCTCCCGTCTGTCCAGAGCCGCCAGAGTCTCCCGTCTGTCCAGAGCCGCCAGAGTCTCCCGTCTGTCCAGAGCCGCCAGAGTCTCCCGTCTGTCCAGAGCCGCCAGAGTCTCCCGTCTGTCCAGAGCCGCCAGAGTCTCCCGTCTGTCCAGAGCCGCCAGAGCCCCCAGTCTGTCCTGAGCCGCCAGAGCCACCAGTCTGTCCAGAGCCGCCAGAGCCACCAGTCTGTCCTGAGCCGCCAGAGCCACCAGTCTGTCCTGAGCCGCCAGAGTCTCCCGTCTGTCCAGAGCCGCCAGAGTCTCCCGTCTGTCCAGAGCCGCCAGAGTCTCCCGTCTGTCCAGAGCCGCCAGAGTCTCCCGTCTGTCCAGAGCCGCCAGAGTCTCCCGTCTGTCCAGAGCCGCCAGAGCCCCCAGTCTGTCCTGAGCCGCCAGAGCCACCAGTCTGTCCAGAGCCGCCAGAGCCACCAGTCTGTCCTGAGCCGCCAGAGCCACCAGTCTGTCCTGAGCCGCCAGAGTCTCCCGTCTGTCCAGAGCCGCCAGAGTCTCCCGTCTGTCCAGAGCCGCCAGAGTCTCCCGTCTGTCCAGAGCCGCCAGAGTCTCCCGTCTGTCCAGAGCCGCCAGAGTCTCCCGTCTGTCCAGAGCCGCCAGAGTCTCCCGTCTGTCCAGAGCCGCCAGAGTCTCCCGTCTGTCCAGAGCCGCCAGAGCCACCAGTCTGTCCTGAGCCGCCAGAGCCACCAGTCTGTCCTGAGCCGCCAGAGTCTCCCGTCTGTCCAGAGCCGCCAGAGTCTCCCGTCTGTCCAGAGCCGCCAGAGTCTCCCGTCTGTCCAGAGCCGCCAGAGTCTCCTGTCTGTCCAGAGCCGCCAGAGTCTCCCGTCTGTCCAGAGCCGCCAGAGTCTCCCGTCTGTCCAGAGCCGCCAGAGTCTCCCGTCTGTCCAGAGCCGCCATAGTCTCCCGTCTGTCCAGAGCCGCCAGAGTCTCCCGTCTGTCCAGAGCCGCCAGAGTCTCCCGTCTGTCCAGAGCCGCCAGAGTCTCCCGTCTGTCCAGAGCCGCCAGAGTCTCCCGTCTGTCCAGAGCCGCCAGAGTCTCCCGTCTGTCCAGAGCCGCCAGAGTCTCCCGTCTGTCCAGAGCCGCCAGAGCCCCCAGTCTGTCCTGAGCCGCCAGAGCCACCAGTCTGTCCAGAGCCGCCAGAGCCACCAGTCTGTCCTGAGCCGCCAGAGCCACCAGTCTGTCCTGAGCCGCCAGAGTCTCCCGTCTGTCCAGAGCCGCCAGAGTCTCCCGTCTGTCCAGAGCCGCCAGAGTCTCCCGTCTGTCCAGAGCCGCCAGAGTCTCCCGTCTATCCAGAGCCGCCAGAGTCTCCCGTCTGTCCAGAGCCGCCAGAGTCTCCCGTCTGTCCAGAGCCGCCAGAGTCTCCCGTCTGTCCAGAGCCGCCAGAGCCGCCAGTCTGTCCTGAGCCGCCAGAGCCCCCAGTCTGTCCTGAGCCGACAGAGCCACCAGTCTGTCCTGAGCCGCCTGAGCCGCCAGAGCCGCCAGTCTGTCCTGAGCCGCCAGAGCCGCCAGTCTGTCCTGAGCCGCCAGAGCCGCCAGTCAGCCAGGAGCCGCCAGTCAGCCAGGAGCCGCCAGCGCCACCCTTCAGTCCTGAACTACCCCTCAGTCCTGAGCTACCCTTCAGTCCTGAGCTACCCCTCAGTCCTAAGCTACCCCTCAGTCCAGTGGGGCCCTTTAGTAGGGTTGACAGTCCTAGGTTGGCGGCGAGTGTCGCCGTTCCTAGGAGGCCACAGAAGCGGACTAAGACTATGATGGAGTGGGGTCCACATCCAGCGCCAGAGCCGCCACCGTGGACAGATGCCCACCCAGACCCTCCCCTATAGGTTCAGGTTTTGAGGCCGGAGTCCACACCTTGGGGGGGGGGGGGGGGGGGGGGGGGTACTGTTTGCTCTGTATGTTTATAGGTTTTGTTTGGTCAGGGTGTGATCTGAGTGGGCATTCTATGTTGTATGTCTAGTTGGTCTGTTTCTGTGTTTGGCCTGATATGGTTCTCAATCAGAGGCAGGTGTTAGTCATTGTCTCTGATTGGGAACCATATTTACAGTGCCTTGCGAAAGTATTCGGCCCCCTTGAACTTTGCGACCTTTTGCCACATTTCAGGCTTCAAACATAAAGATATAAAACTGTATTTTTTTGTGAAGAATCAACAACAAGTGGGACACAATCATGAAGTGGAACGACAGTTATTGGATATTTCAAACTTTTTTAACAAATCAAAAACTGAAAAATTGGGCGTGCAAAATTATTCAGCCCCCTTAAGTTAATACTTTGTAGCGCCACCTTTTGCTGCGATTACAGCTGTAAGTCGCTTGGGGTATGTCTCTATCAGTTTTGCACATCGAGAGACTGACATTTTTTCCCATTCCTCCTTGCAAAACAGCTCGAGCTCAGTGAGGTTGGATGGAGAGCATTTGTGAACAGCAGTTTTCAGTTCTTTCCACAGATTCTCGATTGGATTCAGGTCTGGACTTTGACTTGGCCATTCTAACACCTGGATATGTTTATTTTTGAACCATTCCATTGTAGATTTTGCTTTATGTTTTGGATCATTGTCTTGTTGGAAGACAAATCTCCGTCCCAGTCTCAGGTCTTTTGCAGACTCCATCAGGTTTTCTTCCAGAATGGTCCTGTATTTGGCTCCATCCATCTTCCCATCAATTTTAACCATCTTCCCTGTCCCTGCTGAAGAAAAGCAGGCCCAAACCATGATGCTGCCACCACCATGTTTCACAGTGGGTATGGTGTGTTCAGGGTGATGAGCTGTGTTGCTTTTACGCCAAACATAACGTTTTGCATTGTTGCCAAACAGTTCAATTTTGGTTTCATCTGACCAGAGCACCTTCTTCCACATGTTTGGTGTGTCTCCCACGTGGCTTGTGGCAAACTTTAAACAACACTTTTTATGGATATCTTTAAGAAATGCCTTTCTTCTTGCCACTCTTCCATAAAGGCCAGATTTGTGCAATATACGACTGATTGTTGTCCTATGGACAGAGTCTCCCACCTCAGCTGTAGATCTCTGCAGTTCATCCAGAGTGATCATGGGCCTCTTGGCTGCATCTCTGATCAGTCTTCTCCTTGTATGAGCTGAAAGTTTAGAGGGACGGCCAGGTCTTGGTAGATTTGCAGTGGTCTGATACTCCTTCCATTTCAATATTATCGCTTGCACAGTGCTCCTTGGGATGTTTAAAGCTTGGGAAATCTTTTTGTATCCAAATCCAGCTTTAAACTTCTTCACAACAGTATCTCGGACCTGCCTGGTGTGTTCCTTGTTCTTCATGATGCTCTCTGCACTTTTAACGGACCTCTGAGACTATCACAGTGCAGGTGCATTCATACGGAGACTTGATTACACACAGGTGGATTGTATTTATCATCATTAGTCATTTAGGTCAACATTGGATCATTCAGAGATCCTCACTGAACTTCTGGAGAGAGTTTGCTGCACTGAAAGTAAGGGGGCTGAATAATTTTGCACGCATTGGTTTAATTCAATACATGGATAATATATGGATAATTTTGCACAAATGACCAATTCAGTAGAAAATAGTTTCATCTGAAACGGCAACAGAGAGAGAGAGACAACAGTAACCGTATTTATTTGGACATGGAATAGAACATACAATTGAAGTCGGAAGTTAACATACACCTTAGCCAAATACATTTAAACTCTGTTTTTCACATTTCCTGACATTTAAATTCCCTGTCATTTAAATTCCCTGTCTTAGGTCAGTTATGATCACCACTTTATTTTAAGAATGTGAAATTTCAGAATAATAGTAGAGAGAATGATTTGTTTCAGCTTTAATTTCTTTCATCACATTCCCAGTGGGTCATAAGTTTACATACACTCAATTAGTAGCATTGCCTTTAAATTGTTTAACTTGGGTCAAATGCTTTGGGTAGCCTTCCACAAGCTTCCCACAATAAGTTGGGTGAATTTCGGCTCATTCCTCCTGACAGAGCTGGTGTAACTGAGTCAGGTTTGTAGGCCTCCTTGCTCGCACGTGCTTTTTCATTTCTGCCAACACATTTTCTATAGGATTGAGGTCAAGGCTTTGTGATGGCCACTCCAATACCTTGACTTTGTTGTCCTTAAGCCATTTTGCCACAACTTTGGAAGTATGCTTGGGGTCATTGTCTATTTGGAAGACCCATTTGCGACCAAGCTTTAACTTCCTGACTGATGTCTTGAGATTTTGCTTCAATATATCCACATAATTGTCCTGCCTCATGATGCCATCTAGTTTGTGAAGTGCACCAGTCCCTCCTGCAGCAAAGCAACCCCACAACATGATGCTGCCACCCCCGTGCTTCACAGTTGGGATGGTGTTCTTCGGCTTGCAAGCCTCCCCCTTTTTCCTCTGAACATAATGATGTTCATTATGGCCAAACAGTTCTATTTTTGTTTCATCGGACCAGAGGACATTTCTCCAAAAAGTACGATTTTTGTCCCCATGTGCAGTTGCAAACCATAGTCTGGCTTTTTTATGGCGGTTTTGGACCAGTGGCTTCTTCCTTGCTGAGTGGCCTTTCAGGTTATGTCGATATAGGACTCGTTTTACTGTGGATATAAATACTTTTGTACCTGTTTCCTCCAGCATCTTCACAAGGTCCTTTGCTGTTGTTCTGGGATTGATTTGCACTTTTCGCACCAAAGTACGTTTATCTCTAGGAGACAAAATGCGTCTCCTTCCTGAGAGGTATGACGGCTGCGTGGTCCCATGGTGTTTATACTTGCGTACTATTGTTTGTACAGATTAACGTGGTACCTTCAGGTGTTTGGCAATTGCTCCCAAGGATGAACCAGACTTGTGGAAGTCTACAGTTTTTTTCTGAGGTCTTGGCTGATTTCTTTTGATTTTCCCATGATATCAAGCAAAGAGGCACTGAGTTTCGAAGGTAGGCCTTGCAATATATCCACAGGTACACCTCCAATTGACTTGAATGATTTCAATTAGCCTATCAGAAGTTTCTAAAGCCATGTCATCATTTTCTGGAATTGTCCAAGCTGTTTAAAGGCACAGTCAACTTAGTGCATGTAAACTTCTGACCCACTGAAATTGTGATACAGTTAATTATAAGTGAAATAATCTGTCTGTAAACAATTGTTGGAAAAATTACTTGTGTCATGCACAAAGTAGATGTCCTCACCGACTTCCCAAAACTATAGTTTGTTAACAAGAAATTTGTGGAGTGGTTGAAAAACAAGTTTTAATGACTCCAACCTAAGTGTATGTAAACTTACGACTTCAACTGTATGTCAATACAAACCACAAATAAATAATTTTAAAATAAAAGTATTCAAAATATCTGAAATTAAACTAAAAGCTTGAAATGCAGTTTTACAGTGACAATCTGGGTAGGACAATAGAGTGTTTTAATTCTAGACTGTATTGCTTTTATCACTGTTCCGCCTCAAACACAACAATGTCCAGCATCCAATGGGATACCAGACTCTTTCCCTGTAGCCTACAGCTGTTGGGGGAAGCTTGCGCTGGGGTCCACTGCACTTCCTCTTTCAAACAAATACCTTTCAACATCTGAATGGCAAAAACACAGTTTGAATGAGGGCTAATATTGTTGTGGATTTGGTAGTTCCTGGTGGAATTTCAGAAAATAGTCCCAACTGAGTGACATACAACAATGCACTGCAAATATGTATGCAGCATATGTCACACACCAAAACCTACTGTAATCTTGTGCTGGACCACAGACATTTTACCAGATTCCATTGAAACCAATACATATGCTGAGGTATACTGCAAACACAGTAAGCTAAAGGCTATTGAAACACTTGATCATGAGAAAAACACACACATTGAATCACATTAGGTTTACCTTGTTTGGTAAACTAAAAAACATGTTGAGGTACAAGCGACAAAAATATTCCCATAAAGCTAAGCCCAACAGTACTTTCATATATTTCAAAAATTATTATTTTAAAGTTAAAGGAGATGACTGATTTATGGTACTGCCTGCAAATGTAATACATCTCCTTATCTTCAATTCATGCATATGTGCATATAGTCACCAACCTAATGAAATTAACTGAACCTGAAGGGGAGAGAGCCTGTTTTACTGACTGTATACCGTTGTTTGATTGATGAAATCTTTGGAAGTAACTTGCTGTAGGATGGAGGGATTCGGGTTGGTCAGCAGTATTCTGCCACAAAGTACTCCTTTCTTATAGACTTATGATACACCTTTCTCTTACATTTCTAAACCTCTCAGAGTCCAACCAGGTGAGCCTGTTTAGGCCCCTATTTCAGTTAACTTTTTATAAACAGCAGAAGTGTCACAATAAAGGTCTCTCCACCATACATTACTCAGTCCACTGAAATGGTTCTCCATACTTACTATAGTAGCTACAGTATATGTTCAAGCTGGACAAAGGACTAATTTTCTCATATCACATTAAGGTATAGTACAGTGGGGGTTTTGGTTGAGGGAGGCATGTCTCCTGCCATGTCTTTATATCGTACTGCTGCTCAAACTTGTCACTCTGGAGCAAGAGCAATCAGGATTTATGATTCATCTGAACCCTCATTGCAGTCTGGAGGTTTGGTCACCAAGTGACATTAAGTACTCTGGACTAGCTCATTGTGAACGTCGTCCTAGGGGCCTTCAGCAGTGGATCTCATATGCAATTTGTGAGTCGAGGAACAAGCCTGTGTGATTCAGAAACAAGCCCTCCGACTCGGCTGTCACCGGCTCTGCCTCCCCGCCCTCCCCTGCCATCCTTCTCATTGTCCGTATATCCGGCTCTATCTGGGGCTTTGTGGGAGACAGTGCTTCCTGCTGTTGGTACCCCAGAGTGGTGGTAGTGGCTGTGGTGGAAGGTGGGAGGACGGGTTTAGCCCGGTTCAGAACATACATCTCGTGCCCGCGCTCATCCCGATACTCCTCCAGCTGGGCAAAGGTTGTTGGTCCGTCCGAGTAATCATTGACATACAGGATGCTTTCCTCCTTGTCATCTGTGTCCTTCTGCCGATGGCGTTGTCGGCTGTAGATCATAGCCACCAGGAGAAGAGCTGTGAGGGCCAGCAGGGAGATCCCTATGGCGATGGCAGTCTGAGTAGCAGCTCCCAGTGCGCTGAAGGCCATGCTGCCAAGGGCGTACAAGGGCTCTCGACTCACATCTGACGACGTCGGCCGATTGGAGCGCAGACGAGGCCAGGATGGAGCGTAGGAGGCAGGGGACCAACTGGACGAGGACGAAGAGTTGATTGCGAGCTGAAAGGTCACACGGGCCACCCCTCCAGCGTTCCAGGCTTCGCACTCATACAGCCCGGCATGAGCCACTGTCACGTTGCTAAGGAACAGCATCCCACTGCCAGTGTCTGGATCGAAGCGCTCCCCATCCTCCTTCTGGAGTCTCACTCGTCCTGCAGCTGGATGTATTGCATCCTCAGCCCCCACAGTCCCTACACCGCCCAGGTCCTGCACCAGCCCCCGGGGGGAGAGCTGCACCTTACCCTGGGAAGCCTTCCTCCAGGTGACCTGCGGCCGGGGGTAACCAGATGCATGGCAGGAGACGCGCATGCTCTCCCCTAGGCGCACGGCCAGGCGGCGGGGTTCCAGCTGAACCAGAGGGGGGATGCACACCAGGCTGTTAAGAGGCACCTCCACCAGGCTGAGGTGGGAGAGGCGGGGTGGCTCAGAACAGACAAGGCGCCGCTCGGCCGAGCTCAGCAGGCGCTGGCCCTCCTCATCGATCCAGCTGCGCAGCCAGTGCAGGGCACAGTCGCAACGCCAAGGATTGTCTACAGTAGGAAATTATAATTTGACGGGGGGGTGTGGCAAAGTCAACAAAGGGGAATGGAAAAGATGCAACACAACATTGAGACAATTAAGACAAAACATTTGAAAGAGGTAATTATATTTGAAGAACAAGGTCAATATATTTAATGTAGGCTTCTTTTTTGGTCCCACAGCCCTACCCCAAATCCTGTCCTTTGGCCCTCACCTGTGACACGCAGCACCTGCAGGCTGACGAGGGGCCGCAGGGTGGCAGGGCCGATGGTGTGCAGGTTATTCCGGCTGAGGTCAAGCAGGGCCAGAGAGGACAGACCAACTAGAGCTTGGTCTCCCAGAATCTCAATGCTATTCTGCTGCAGGTGAAGCTCTTGAAGACGCTATGGAAGCAGGGATTGTAATCAGTATTAGGAATGAATAGTGACATAATGTAGAGGAAGTGGTTTAAGTTGAAGCGTTGATTGTTGTGGTGGAACTCTAGATGATTATCAGGACAAACAGTATGTTTACAAGGGAGGAGGGGAACACTAGCATTAGTTTGACAAAACATTAACTGAGTTACTGATAATAAGGGGACTGACCTGTAGGCCTCTGAAGGTATAGTCCTGTAGGCGAGTGATGTCATTTCCTGCCAGGTAGAGGATGCGGAGGTGCTCCAGGCCCCTGAACATGTCTGCTGTGACCAGGTGGATGCGGTTCCCGTTGAGGGCCAGCTCCAGAAGCTGACCCTGGCTCTGGAAGGCCCCGGGTTCCAGTGCTGAGATACTGTTGTTCTGCAGGTACAGGTAGTGCAGACGGCCCAGCTGGGAGAGGTCTGACAGACGGATCTGCCCGATAGCATTGTCCTGAAGGAAGATGGTCTAATTGGAATAGATGGGCATAATTAACAATAAGCATAACTCCATATGTAAACTCTAACAAGAGTAGGTACGCCTGAGTGAGTGTATGGATGATTCAAGCATGGCTATATTGTGTGGTGGGTGGTATCTGGGAAACAGACAAGTAGACATATTGAGTCAATGCTAACCTGTGTAGAAGCTGGGACGTGTGAGGGGATGTCCCGGAGGCCCGTAGAGCCACACTCCACAGTCAGGCTGTAGCAGCGACATCCCACTGGACAGCCAATGGATGGGAGAGCATGGAGAGATAATATCAGGATAGCCAGAAGAGAGAAGGCCATCGCACCAATAGGACAGAGATCCTAGAAAGAGAGACAGACAGATTGAGGAAAGAGAAATGGAGGTTTAAGCAGTGTTTCCCAACTCCATTCCTCCAGTATCTCTAACAGTACACATTTTTGTTAAAGCCTCAGACAAACACACCTGATTCGACTCATATAGGGCTTGATGATAAGTTGACAAGTTGAATCAGGTGTGTTTGTCCGGGGCTTCAATAAAAATTGGTACTGTTGGGGGTACTGGTGGGGGTACTGGTGGACTGGAGTTGGGACATTGGTTTAGAGAGGGCAGGGTAAAACTGGTTAAAGTAACAAAGAAATATATAATTTTGTTGACAATATCCCAATCTGGTCATTTGTATATGTCATTGTGAACTCAAAGGGGACAGACTTGCGAACATAAGCAACCATTTAAATGCAAACAGTTTCTCCTGCTCAAAATATGTATCAGCCAATTTAAATCGTTGATTTACTTGCACGTGGCAGAATGCAAAATTGTAGCCGGTCCAGTCAGATAAAATGGCACGTTAGCCCTATGCTATGTGGTTACACTTACATTTATCCTTACAACATTTTATAGGCTATGCATTATGATAATCATCCACTTTGTCACATGCGTTCTGAATTGAGCAAACCGATGGTTAAAGTGCACTATTGATTTATTATTTGTTAATAGTGGATGATAGTTTATTAATAGTGCACTATTTTGATTTACTATTTATTGCCTACCTCCCTACTCTTCTACATTTGCACACACTGCACATAGATTTTTCTATTTTACTTTTCTATTGTGTTATTGACTGTACGTTTGTTTATGTGTAACTCTGTGTTGTTGTTTTTGTCGCACTGCTTTGCTTTATCTTGGCCAGGTTGCAGTTGTAAATGAAAACTTGTTCTCAACTGGCCTACCTGGTTAAATAAAGGTGAAATAAAAAATTAAATAAATAAACATGGATGTGTGTGAAACAGATAAACAAAAACGTTGGATTTTGTCAAGTATAAAAATGTTGTCTAACGCTGGTAGTAGTTAGTAGCCTAGTCAAGGATGCATCAATGCAATATTTACAGACAACGTTTTGTTACAGACCAATGGAACAAAAGCAATCCTTGAATTTGTTAGCTTAAAATGTTCCTATAGTGGCCCAGGTTGACCTATTTTAAGAAATGCCATTGGTTGGTGGATACAAAGTCTAAGATCTTTGATAGGCTGATGGAGAATTGGTTCCAGGATATAATCACTGCCACCCGGTGAGGTTAGCAAATGGCTAACTTGTGCCATGTTATCTGATGGGACCAGCTACAATTTAGTGTTCCGTCATGTGCAAGTAAATCAACAATTTCAATTAGCTGATACGCATTTTGAGCGGAAAAACTGGGCCCCAAAATGTTCTGCCCGAGCGCATAAACAAAATGCAAGTGTCAGCACTCATGTTACATGCTGACACAATACAGTGTCATGTAGAATCAGATCAGAAAAAAGGGCAGTTTATTACATGGCTGTTGCTTTCTATGATATTAATCCAGGTTGCTTCTGGGCTGACTTCTCCAGACTGTCAATAATAAAAGTTGGTATTTTTTAAATGATTACTCTATCAATTAATGTATTTTCTATGCATCTTACATGTAAGGCATGCTATACTTGTATGTTGCTTCGGATGATGACTGTAAAAAAAACATGTCACAAACGAATTGGAGGGAAATTAACTGTGCCACTTCAGTAGGCTAATTAAGCAAAGGGTCACTTAATTTTCACAAACTGATTAGGCACGCTAAAACAATATTGAGGAGTCTTTATTAGGAAGATTCCATTGCCTGTTCTCCAAACATAAGCTGCTGCTGCAGGCAGCTGTGGAAGTACAGGCTTGTGTTGAAAAGATAAGCACAACATTTCCTTGGAGAAGATGAGGTCAACTCAAGACAGTGACCAGGCAGTGAGCATCTTGCTCTAATAAGCCTGACATCTAGCCAGGGCCTGGAGGCATTCAATGAGGAGCGGTGATGTAGCTCCAGGGGAATAGGCTATGCAGCATCCATGGTGGTATTGATATGTTTTGTAAAAGAAGCATATCATGGCCATGCCTCGAAGATCTGATGCTCCTGACTTCATAGCACTGATTGCATATGAGAGGCCTTTTGGGGGTTGTAGCCCATTGTAACTGCAATAAGTCAGAGGATGAGAATATGCCAAAAATGAATCATAGCAAATATTCAGCAGATGATAATTATTTATATCTAGGCCTAGACAGATGGCTACACAACCACCACTTGCAACTAATTTATGATAATATGAACACTAATAATGTTGTTACTAGGCCTACTGCTAATAAGTAATAATATATAATGAATAATAGTCATGCGTTGTTATATCATAATTACTCATACGATTCCTCTTATTTATATTGTGTAGGCTGATAATTTAGCCTACAACAATACACTACCACATTAAATCAATATCTGATACAACCTACACTGTGATAAAAACGACTAAACATTAGAATACACACTGCCCAGTCCACAATATATCACCGTTTTTAAAAGAAAAAGAGGCACCATCGGTGGGCACATACCAGATAAGGATGTAGAGATGCGCTATACAATTACAATCGCCCAGATTTCGAATGGATCCGCACGGAAGAGCGCGTTATTATTTTGATGGGAATCACATATATATAATATATATCGTATATATTGGTAGATTAAAATCATATTCTAACGGGATCTCCTCGGTAAAAGACATATCCGACGTTTTGAACACATTGTCCAAGGCTACTGTCGAGCCATTATTATGGCACAGGGCCCCGCAAATAAATAGGCTAAAGAATAATAACCGATACGTGAAGGCTACAGTATACGGACACACTCCAAAATAGAAGCTTCAAGCCGACAGACTTGTATTCCAAAAAATTAAAAATTATTTTGATGAATCAGGATTTCTCCCTTTTCATCCTCTTGTCAACCTTCTTGCGCTCGTACGGTGTTGTCCAATTCACTACGTTCCTCGTCTCTAGCCCCTCCCTTTCTCTCTCAAATAGATCACTTAACAGCGTTACAGTTGAATTGTTAACACTTGCTTTGTTTCCTTCTTGCCTTTTGTTTTCTGTGATTTATTCCAGACGTTCCTATCAAATAAATAGCTTGGATACCACTTTCTATGCCTTGTTTCTAAATCACATACAAACCCGCGCAGGCTTACAGCGTTTCTCAAACTCGGTCCTCTGTCCACGTCCTGCACAGTTTAGTTGTTTTGCCCTAACACTACACAGCTGATTGAAATGATCAAAGACTGGTGATTCGCTGATTATTTGAATTAGCTGTGTAGTGCTAGGGCAAAAACCAGAGTTTTTTTCATTATGGTAACAGTGTCTTCATCACTAAAAACTTAATCCAAATTATTGCAATATAATAACAATATTACTATCTAATCAATTTTAACGAGGAGGGGAAGGAGGATTGTAACCATTAGGATTTAGGATAGTAGGTGGTAATCCATGACTGGATCCTTATATTCCTTCATGATAGACAAATACAATGAGTGCGTAATGTGATCAGTGATATTAACTAGTTTAAATGCATGAGGTGTTTCTCAATATAGGCCCATTTTGTGGCACAATGAGCTTATGTGACAAACACTGTGAGCTGGGATAAACACAACACAAATATCCCTGGATCCAAAGGCAAATTAGGTGGTGTCTTAGAGTTTCAGGATATTGAGACAAAAGGCCATTTTTAGGCATACGAAAAATGTCCACTACTGTATAGGGGACTGGGGTCACCTGCTGGTAAGATTGAGGAAGCTACCCAGATCAATAAAGGTGGTTGTGTTCTCGACAGGAGCGGGGCATCATGCAATGTAACACTGTGTTACTAGGACCTCTGCTGGCAGCTTCTTGTTGTTCAGGGATGAACACCATAATATATTTGATTTATAGTATATTATGTTCAATGTTTAATCCTAAAATTCTGACAATTTATTTGAGAAATTACATTAAAGATACACATCTCGTCCACAGACGGCTGTTCAACATGAACATATTGTTCTCCCACATAGTACACTTCAACCCAGATATACAGTACCAGTCAAAAGTTTAGACACACCTACTCATTCAAGTGTTTTTCTTTGTTTGTACTATTTTCTACATTGTAGAATAATAGTGAAGACATCAACACTATGAAATAACACATATGAAATCATGTAGTAACCAAAAAAAGTGTTAAACAAATCAAAATATATTTTATATTTGAGATTCTTCAAAGTAGCCACCCTTTCACTTGATGACAGCTTCTTGGCATTCTCTCAACCAGTTTCATGAGGTAGTCACCTGGAATGCATTTTAATTAAAAGGTGAGCTTTCTTAAAAGTTCATTTGTGGAATTTATTTCGTTCTTAATGCGTTTGAGCTAATCAGTTGTGTTGTGACAAGGTAAGGGTGGTATATAGAAGATAGCCCTATTTGGTAAAATACAAAGTCCATATTATGGCAAGAACAGATCGAATAAGCAAAGAGAAACAACAGTCCATCATTACTTTAAGACATGAAGGTCAGTCAATCCGCAATATTTCAAGAACCAGAGTTACCTCTGCTGCAGAGGATAAGTTCATTAGAGTTACCAGCCTCAGAAATTGCAGCCCAAATAAATGCTTCATAGAGTTCAAGTAACAGACACATCTCAACATCAGCTGTTCAGGGGAGATTGTGTCAATCAGGCCTTCATTTTAATTTAACCTTTAATTAGGCAAGTCAGTTAAGAACAAATTCTTACTTACAATGACGGCCTACGGCCTTCATGATCGAATTGCGGCAAAGAATCCACTACTAAGGGACACCAATAATAAGAAGAGACTTGCTTGTTTCAAGAACCACGAGCAATGGACTTTAGACCGGTGGAAATCTGTCCAAATGTGCGACTTTTGGTTTCAACCTCTGTGTCTTTGTGAGATGCGGAGTAGGTGAACAGATGATCTCCGCATGTGTGGTTCCCAATGTGAACCATTGAGGAAGAGGTGTGAGGGTGTGTGGGTGCATTGCTGGTGACACTGTCACTTCAGTGATCTATTTAGTATTCAAGGCACACTTAACCAGCATGGCTACCACAGCATTCTGCAGCAATACGCCATCCCATCTGGTTTGCGCTTAGTGGGACTATCATTTGATTTTCAACAGGACATTGACCCAACAAACCTCCAGGTTGAGTAAGGGCTATTTGACCAAGAAGGAGAGTGATGGAGTGCTGCATCAGATGACCTGGCCTTCATAATCACCTGACCTCAACCCAATTGGGGTGAGATGGTTTGGGATGAGTTGGACTGCAGAGTAAAGGAAAAGCAGCCAACAAGTGCTCAGCATATGTGGGAACTCCTTCAAAACTGTTGGAAAAGCATTCCAGTTGAAGCTGGTTGAGATAATGCCAAGAGTGTGCAAAGCTGTCATCAAGGCAAAGGGTGGCTACTTTGAAGAATCTCAAATATATTTCGATTTTTTAACACTTTTTTGATTACTACATGTCTTATTTCATAGTTTTGAAGTCTTCTTTAGATTGGAATAACACATTTTATTGGAACAGGAAGGTTAAATGTAAAGCCTTGATGAAATGTAGAAAAAGGAGGAAGGGAAATGCTGTTAAGGTACACAATAGTAGATTTTGGTAGACAGAAGGTGCTCTTTGGTAAAAGGGGTAAATTGGTCATCAAAAAGAAAGGAGGACCAAGGCACTTGGCACTTCATATAATTCATTAAAATGTCTTTATTTGTATGGCATGTTCAATGGAAACAAAGTTTAAAAACTCTGACGCGTTTCGGTTGCATGGCCTTCGTCAGGGAGTACAAAGAAATTATAATACAATGTCCTCTTTTGAACAGCTTTTTCCAATCATCCCTGATTTGAAGAGAGAGTGGTTACAGCATTCATTTGACAACACCTAGTAAGCAATATTATACACATTAAAAAGTTAAATACTGTAAATATGTAAAAAATGCAACTCCAAGCTCGAAGCATCAGAACCCTTAGAAAGGTAGTTCCAACCTTGAATATAACTGGGCAAAGTGCCAAGAATCAGAGAGCCATCTATAACATAGTACCCTAAAGCACAGCAAACATGTACAAGTCTAAACATAGCTGAGGGGAATAAAGCAAAAATGGCCACTAGATGACAGCAAATGGACCTATCACGACACTACAGGAAAGGTGAAAAATTCATATCTTCATTTAAACCAGGGTACTTAGTGCCCTGTAGTTTGTAAATCCATATCTTCATTTAAACCAGGGTACTTAGTGCCCTGTAGTTTGTAAATCCCAAAACTTTCCCTTTGGCTTACCTGTTTAAAAGACGGTCCCCTTTTCTAATTGAGGCCGGAACATGATCAATACCCATAGCTTGTTGGGAGGGAGGGTTGCCATGGTGTTAGGACTTGTAGTGCCTTGCCATGGGGTAGTCTTCATTGCCTACCTATATGGCGTACTTGTGTTCTGCTAAGCGGTCTTGAAGGCGTCTCTTTGACCGTCCAATGTAGAACACCTTGCACTGTGGACATTCCAATCTGTAGATGACATGAGTGGTTTTGCAGTTAACGAAATTATTGATGTGATACTCCATTTTACAAGCAGTGATAACAAAAAATATTTTCTGTGCAATATTTCTGCAATGGTTGCATTTAAAAGAACCCCTGGGTTTGTGGTCTAGCCAAGTTTTTTGAGAGTCACCAGGAAGATGGCTGTGAACTAATTTGTCATTTAGAATAGGACATCTCTTAAAGCGTATGACTGGTGGCTCTGGGAAGTCAGCGTATCACTTTGGATTGTTCCCCAATTATTTTAAATTATTATTTTAATGTTCCCTGCTTCAGTGCTATATTTCGTAACAAAGTACACTCTCTCTGATGCACCACGTGGCATTCCCCTTTGCAACAAGTTCTCTCTGTCAAGTCATCTGGCTCTTATACCTGCACCTTTCAGGACCTGAGCGCTCTAGCCCCGATTCAAGAAGCGATTCTCCAATTCAGCAGATTTGACACTGTAATCTGTTTCCTGATCGCAAATTCTGCGGACTCTTTGGAATTGGCCATATGGAATGTTCTCTTTAAGCCTTTTGGGGTGAAAACTGTCTTCCCTCAGAATGGTTTTCCCATCTGTAGTCTTCCTAAAGATTAATGTGTGCAAACTACCTTTGTCATTTTTACTGATGTCAATGTTATCCTTTCTGTACTCCATAGTTAGTTTGATGTTAGGGTTAATGCTGTTAAGGTATTGGTGGAAGGAAATATGTTAATCTTCTGAGCCAGATCAGAACAGGCAAACATCATCAATATAGCGTCCTCACCATATAATCCGGTCAAAGATCTGGTTTTTAGAAGGATCCAAAATGAAGTCATTTTCCCATTTACCTAAGTACAAGCCAGGAAGGGCTTGTAGCAAGCTTCCATGGCACATTCTTTGACTTGTTTAAATATACATTCCTGAAAAAGATGTTATTATTAAGAGTCTATTCAGTCAGTGAGACAATAAATTCTGTAGGAGGCATCTCAGTTTCAGGTCAGGTACTCAAGAAATGGTGCATAGCTGCCAATCCTTGTTCATGCTCAATGGCGGTGTATAGAGACTCCACATCCATGGTGACCAAAAAGGAAGCTGTACCTATATTGTTGAATTCCGTAATGTTGTTCAACACATCTGTGGTATCTTGAAGATAGGCTGGGAGTGACTGCAGAAAAAGCTTAATGAAGTAATCAATGTACTTGGAGATGGGTTCTGTCAGACTTTCATTACAACTAATGACTGGTCTGCCTGGGTGGTTTTCAAGATTCATGTGGACTTTTGGAAGAAGATAAAAAGAAGCCATATGCGGACTGTCATTGAAAATACATTTGAACTCATTGTCTGAAATGTAAACATTCTCTTTAGCTTCTGTGAGGATCCCTTTCAATTCAGTTTTTAGGTCCTCTGTAGGGTTGAAGGTAAGAGATTGGTAGAATTCATCATTGTCTAATTGACGGTAGGCTTCTGTCAAATATTTGTCTTTACTCCACACCACTGTAGCACCACCTTTGTCTGCTTTTGTAACCACAATCCGTCCATTTTTGTACATTGATTCAACTGCATCCCTCTCTGTCTTAGAAGGTAACGTCGTGTTTGGTTAGAGTCCATTTTACCCTTAATAAACAGATTCTCCTTATCAAAATTCACCTTCTTGACAAGTGTATTTAGTGTGGCATTCTGGACAATGGGACAAAAGGTGGACTTGGGCTTAGAAGGTGTTTTTGAGGGCACAGAAACTGCCTGACCTGAAACACCGGTGTCTGTAGTTGGAGAGATGTTTTGTCTGTACCAAGCCTTCAGATGTAGATTCCTATAGAAACTAAATAGGTCAATCTTTGTATTGAATTCATTAGTTGAGTATGTGGGGGCAAAGGACAGTCCTTTAGACAAGACCCTTACACAATCATCAGAAAGGGGTTCTCCAGAAATGTTGATCACAGCCTTGTTCTGGTCCTGCTCCATGTGGTTGGAGAGTCTTGATTTCTACCTCCCCCTTCAGCGTTGGCCTCTTCCGCATCCTCTCCCTCTCCTATTGGGGAACCTGCATGGCTCCTCTTCCTGGTCTAAAAATTATTGGGAGGAGCCTGCCTCTGACTGTCTGGTGTGACCCTCATTGTCACTGCTCGTAAAGTTGAAAGAAACAGATCTAGGCTTCCTCCTCTGCCGATGTGATTCTGAATTCTTGTGGGTTGGTTTTCTCCAGGCAAAGACCTTACCATCTCTATAATCTTCTTCATCTCTTCAAATTTTCCTTAGCTTGTCTTGCTTCAATGTCAGAGTGAATGTGTCTATTTTCTCTTTCAAAATCTCATCAAATTGTGATTTTTTAGAATTGCCACTGTGTTCTGTGATTTTCCTTTTCACTTCTTAAATTTCGGTTTGGACTACTTGTCTG
Organism: Oncorhynchus mykiss; assembly: GCF_057628025.1. Taxonomy (NCBI): domain Eukaryota; kingdom Metazoa; phylum Chordata; class Actinopteri; order Salmoniformes; family Salmonidae; genus Oncorhynchus; species Oncorhynchus mykiss. Next base: position 68,957,917 of record NC_143026.1, on the reverse strand, counting down.
TCCTTTTTAGCTTCCTCTATTAGAAGTAGCATTAGGTCAAATGAACACTTGTTGAGAACAGCCTCTCATGTATCTCTAAATTCAGTTTTACCTTGTGCTCCATTAGCTGGAAAATTCCTAATGCGGAGTTCTCGGGATTAGGCCTTTCCTCCAATAGTCAGACAAGGTGATAGAATTGAGGTCAAGTTTGGTGTCTTTCTCCATAAGGTGTTGCAAGCCTCTGTAAGCCTTGTTCAAGTCCGTTCCAGTATTCTCTGTGGCTGTCATTTCATCTAGCAATGAGGTTGTGGTAATAATGATTTTAATAATCCTTCATGGGAATAGGAACATCTTGTAGCCTCTTGGTTAAAATCCATAGTATGAGTTGTAAAATGTCCCCAAAACACAGAAAAAAATACTGTGGAGCTGCTTCCTCTAAGCACTACCCATGTGCTGTGATTAACTTGTAGAAAATGGGAAGCGCTGCTAAGGTACACAATAGTAGATTTTGGTAGACAGGAGCTGCTCTTTGGTAAAAGGGGTAAATTGGTCATCAAAAAGAAAGGAGGACCAAGGCACTTCATATAATTAATTAAAATGTCTCTATTTGTATGGCATGTTCAATGGAAACAAAGTTTAAAAACTCTGATGCATTTCGGCTGCTTGGCCTTCGTCAAAGAGTACAAATAAATGACAATACAATGTCCTCTTTTGAACAGCTTTTTCCAATCATCCCTGATTTGAAGAGGGAGTGGTTACAGCATTCATTTGACAACATCTAGTAACCAATACTATACACATTAACCTGTTAGATCTCTAGGGGCGCTATTTCATTTTTGGATAAAAAACGTTTCCGTTTTAAGCGCAATATTTTGTCACGAAAAGATGCTCGACTATGCATATTCTTGACAGTTTTGGAAAGAAAACACTCTGAAGTTTCAGAATCTGCAAAGATTTTGTCTGTAAGTGCCCCAGAACTCATTCTACAGGCGAAACCAAGATGATGCATCACCCAGGAATTAGCAGAATTTCTGAAGCTCTGTTTTCCATTGTCTCCTTATATGGCTGTGATTGCGCAAGGAATGAGCCTACACTTTCTGTCGTTCGCCCAAGGTCTTAGCAGCATTGTGACGTATTTGTAGGCAAATCATTGGAAGATTGACCATAAGAGACTACATTTTCCAAGTGTCCGCCTGGTGTCCTGCGTGGAATTCGGTGCGCAATTGCCAGCTGCTCGTACTTTTCCATTTGATATAGGGGAGAAACCATGTGTCCAAGAACGATGTATCAATGAAGAGATATGTGAAAAACACCTTGATGATTGATTCTAAACAACGTTTGCCATGTTTTCAGTCGATATTATGGAGTTAATTTGGAAAAAAGTTCGCGTTTTGAGGACTGAATTTTCAGATTTTTTTTGTTAGCCAAATGTGATGTATAAAACGGAGCTATTTCTAATACACAAAGAATCTTTTTGGAAAAACTGAGCATCTGCTATCTAACTGAGAGTATCCTCATTGAAAACATCAGAAGTTCTTCAAAGGTAAATTATTTTATTTGAAGGCTTTTATGTTTTTGTTGAAATGTTGCGTGCTGGATGCTAACGCTAATGCTAACGCTAAATGCTAACGCTAAATGCTAACGCTAGCTAGCTACTTTTACACAAATGATTGTTTTCCTATGGTTGAGAAGCATATTTTGAAAATCTGAGATGACAGTGTTGTTTACAAAAGGCTAAGCTTGAGAGATGGCATATTTATTTCATTTCATTTGCGATTTTCATGAATAGTTAACGTTGTGTTATGCTAATGAGCTTGCTGATAGATTTACACAATCCTGGATACAGGGGTTTTTTCATAGCTAAACGTGACGCAGAAAACGGAGCGATTTGTCCTAAACAAATAATCTTTCAGGAAAAACTGAACATTTGCTATCTGAGAGTCTCCTCATTGAAAACATCTGAAGTTCTTCAAAGGTAAATGATTTTATTTGAATGCTTTTCTGTTTTTTTGTGTAAATGTTGCCAGCTGAATGCTAATGCTAAATGCTACGTTAGCCATCAATACTGTTACACAAATGCTTGTTTTGCAATGGTTGAGAAGCATATTTTGAAAATCTGAGATGACAGTGTTGTTAACAAAAGGCTAAGCTTGAGAGCTAGCATATTTATTTCATTTCATTTGCGATTTTCATGAATAGTTAACGTTGCGTTATGGTAATGAGCTTGAGTCTGTATTCACGATCCCGGATCCGGGATGGGGAGATCAGAAAGGTTAAAAAGTTAAATACTGTAAATATGTTATAAAAAATGCTCCAAGTTTGATGAAATGTGTTTACAAAGTTAGCTTTCCGATGCACAGGGACTATGGTGATCAGCTTGAAACGGTGGCATTACAGATTCAGTCAGGAAGAGGTTGAAAATGTCAGTGAAGACACTTGCCAGTTGGTCCGTGCATGCGCTGAGTACACATCCTGGTAATCCGTCTGGCCCCGCAGCCTTGTGAATATTGACCTGTTTAAAGGTCTTGCTTACATCGGCTATGGAGAGCGGGATCAAACAGTCATCCGGAACAGCTGGTGCTCTCATACATACTTCAGTGTTGCTTGCCTCGAAGTGAGCATAAAAGGTATTTAGGCCGTCTGGTAGGCTCGCATCACTGGGCAGCTCGCGGCTGGGTGTCCCTTTGTAGTTTGCAAGCCCTGCCACATCCGACGAGTGTCAGAGCCACTGTAGTATGATTCAATCTTAGTCCTCTATTGACGCTTTTCCTGTTTGACGGTTCATCTGAGGACATAGCGGGATTTCTTATAACTGTCTGGATTAGTGTCCCCAGCTCTTGCCTTTAGCTTGGTGGGGATGTTGCCTGTAATCCATGGCAGCCGACCACCCTGCATCATTACATCAATTTATATCAATTCACTGCAACGATAAGTCACATTTATCCAGCTCGACTGCTTTACGGCACAGACAAGGCAAAGAAATCGCAAAATTTCTCTCGAGCAGGTGGATCTAAATACCTAACTTTCATAGTTCTATGATAAATAATGCGACCTACACACTTACTTAAATCTAAAATAAGTAAAGAAGTAATTTTGTGTGGAAGTCAAACATTTGTTTTACGTCGGAGGCAGACACATTGCCAATGCTCAGAATGACAAAATCGAGACCTTTACATATACAGCCCTTCTCCCCTTGTCTATAGGAGTGACGCATGCTGTTTAACTGTCCCAAATGTTGATTTAAACATTCACAAATTTAACAGATTGACTAATGACATGATATCTTTGGTAAAGTAGTAAAGAAGGTGAAATATTTTGGGTAGATGTTCCTAAAAAGATGCTAACTACAGTATATATGGACATAATATAAAATATGAAAATGCTTATTCATTCGCCATTTAGTTTTTTTAAAATCACATCATATTTTTTTGTTTTACTATACTTTTATTGTGTACTAGATCATATGGGTTGAAAAGTTCATTTTTTCTCAGACATATATAAACTATTCCAGGTTTAAGCCAAAGGCCATAGCTTTGCAGTGGAGGTGACACTACCACCTCAATAAAATATTGCCCTCTTGCTAGATTGATTACTAAAGCCTTAGCGAAACAGTACAAAATGGCTAGCAAAAACAGTGCAAAACGGCTGTCAGCTCAACTTTAATATTATATATTTTTTTAAAGATTATGTAAAAAAGTAAAAAAGACGATGAACATTTATCTTTTCATTAGTTTATCATACTGCCGTCATCAAAATGTAATGAATTGTAAACATTTTTAAAATGGACATACATCCATAAATTATTCACACAATTTAAAAGACCATTTCATAGAGCCGTGGTTCCCAACCTTTTTCGGTTACTGTACCACCAACTGAATTTTGCTCTGTCCAGAGTACCCCTGAAGTGCCCCCTCATGTACATTTTACCAGTAGGCCTATGATCTCATGAGTCTTCTCAAGTACCCCCTGTGGATAGGTCAAGTACCCCCAGGTGTCCGAGTACCCCTGGTTGGGAACCACTGTCATAGAGAATGTTACAAACTGGACTATATGTAGGAACCTCCTTTGAAGAGATGGTGATTGGGTCTAAAATAGGTTTTTGGCGTTTGGTAGTCTGAATTCAGTGTCCTTGTCTTTAACTGTCATTTCCCGCACTCCAACTCATTTTCTCAGCCTTAGAAGCATCTGCATTCACCAAATGTTGTGGGGTTATCCTTAGACATATTCTTCATACCTATACATAGGGAATTGTTAATATTTTGTCAAATTTTTCTTGATGACATGTTCTTCAAAAGAATTCACCAAAAATGCATTTTACTTTCTTTAGTATTTTAGATAGAAAGATGAAAAAAGTATTAATCTACAATTGGCTGTGTGTAAATCCGGTCCTAGAGTCTTTTACAAAATCAAAACTAAATATTTAGGCTGACTTCATCCAGTGTCCAGAAAAATGTGCATATTAATGAGACATCAAATAATTTGCATATTTCAATAGAATATTTCAGAATAATTGTAAAACAAAAAAGTATTATATTTGTGTGTACATTTAACTTGTAAAAGTTTTTTGTGATATTAAGGAACAAAAATACCCCATGTCACACCCTGATCTTTTTTCACCTGTCTTGTGCTTGTCTCCACCCCCCTCCAGGTGTCGTCCATTTCCCCATTATCCCTGTGTTTTCTGTTTGTCTGTTGGCAGTTCGTCTTGTCTCGTCAAGCCTACCAGCGTTTTTTCCCCCATACTCCTGTTCTCTCTAGTCCCTGTTTTCTAGTTCTTCTGGTTTTGACCATCCTGCTTGCCCTGACCCTGAGCCTGCCTGCCGTTCTGTACCTTTCTGACTCTGGCCTAGATTACTGACCTCTGTCTGACCCCAAGCCTCCCTTCCATTCTGTACATTACTGACTCTGCCCTGGATTACGGACCTCTGCCTGCCCTTGACCTGCCTTTTGGCTGCCCCCTGTTTGGTCAATAAACATCTGTGATTCGAACGGTCTGCATCTGGGTTTTATCCCGAGTCGTGATAGTATGAACTGGCTCTGACTGACCCAGCAGACTCGGACCAGCTCCATAACGTCGTCTCCTCCCAAGGAGCCACCATTGGGAGGAGTTTCAAGGTTTTCTGGAAGGATTCCAGAACTTGGCGGAATGCCACGACCATGTTTTCCATACATTACTGGAGCAAGTCCATTAGAAAGCCAACCACTACCGTAACCTCCAAGCCTCTCAGTAACCCAGCCCTCAGCAGCGCCCTAGCCCACCCCGGCTTCCCGAGATCCCCGTTTACCTCCTCCGGAAGACTCAGGGACCTGTCGGACGTTTCTCTCCAAGTTCTCCCTCATCTTTGAGCTACAACCCTCATCTTTTCCCTCAAACCACTCGAAGTTAGCGTACCTTATAACACTATAACACATGTCCGAGAGGGCTCTCGCCTGGGCTACGGCATTGTGGGTGCAACAAGCCACCGTATGTTTCAATCTGGAGGAGTTCATGGAGAGTGTTTGATTCTCTGTTGTCAGAGAGAGACTACTCCCGCTGTGCCAAGACTCCCGTAGTGTGGCAGACTATGCAGTCAATTTCTGCACGTCGGCAGCCGAGAGTGCCAGGAACCCGGAAGCCCTGTTTGACACATTCCTTTATGGGTTATCAGAAGAGGTGAAAGATGAGCTCGCAGCCATGAGCTGTCCATCGACCTTGACTCTTTCATTGCCTTGACCATTTAGATCGTTGGGCGACTACGGGAACGTTGGAGGGAGAAGAGGTCTGTTCTCACTCCCCTTTGCTCGTCAATGGATCCCACCTCGCCTCCGAGGAATCCTGGAAGTCCTTGGCAGCTACATTGATGAGAGAATCCGAGATTACCCGAGTTCCTGCGGGAATCAACAAGGTCTGCCGACTCGCCCACTACGGAGCCTATGCAACTTGGCAGAGGTAGATTATCTCCTGCAGAACAGTTACACAGACTGAACACCAAGAGATGTCTGTATTGGGGGACTGCAGGTCACTACATTTCTACCCGTCTTGTAAAAAGACCAGGCTCATCAGGAAGTGTGAGTATGCTGATGGGCATTACCAATGTCCAGTCTCCCCTTACTCGTTCCTCACTCCATGCCACCCTGCTGTGGGGATACGGATACCAGAAGGCGATGAGTGGAAGACTGCCTTTAGCTCCAATACCTGGTGATGCCATTCGGACTGACCAACACTCCTGCTGTGTTCCAGGCCCTGGTTAACAACGTTCTTCGTGACATGTTGAGCCGGTTCAAGAACTTGTCCTCCATATCTGGCAAGTCCTCCAGCTTCTTCTGGAGAACCAGCTGTTTGTCAAAGCAGAGAAATGCGAATACCATCCCTCCACCATCTCCTTCTTGGAATACATCACAGCTGTAGGCAACAAACAGATGGATCCTGGAAAGGTGAGAGCAGTGATGGATTGGCCACAACCCACCTCCTGATTGCAACTGTAAAGCTTCATGGGGTTTCCAGCTGTAAAGCTTCCTGGTCTTCATCACTGGTCTCCCTCCATCTGAAGGCAACACCGCTATCCTTACGGTGGTGTACAGGTTTTCCAAACCCGCCCATTTCCCCAAGCTCCTCTCATCCCAGCTCATGGCGCAGCACGTCTTCCGGATCCATGGACTTCCGGTGGACATGGTCTCTGACCGTGGTCCTCAGTTCTCGTCCTGGTTCTGGAAGACATTCTGCACACTCATTGGGTCGTCGGTCAGTCTGTCCTCCGGGTTTCACCCCCAGTCTATTGGCCAGTCAGAGCGAACCAATCAGGACCTGGAGACAACTCTTTGCTGCCTGGTCTCTGCCAACCCTACCACATGGAGCCTGCAACTCGTGTGGGTGGAATACACCCGCAACAGCCTCCCCTGCTCAGCCACTGGTCGCTCACCTTTTGAGTGTTCGATAAATTATCAACACCCGCTCTTCCCTGAGCAAGAGGTCAGCATCCCCCTGCCCAGATGCCGCTGTATCTGGAAGAGAGCCCGGTCTGCTCTTCTCAATACCACCTCCAGGTATCGACGGCAGTCGGCTTGCCACCGGACCCCGGTTCCCCGTTATCGTCTCGGGCAGAGGGTATGGCTGTCCACTCGGTATCTGCCCCTCCTGGTGGAGGCCCGCAAACTTTCCCCCCGTTTTACCGGACCTTTCCCCATCTAAGATCATTAGCCCCTATGCTGTTCATCTTCTGTTGCCCCCGCACCCTCCATATAAATCTCACTTTTCATGTATCAAGGAACTTTGATATATGAAAAAGACAGTTAGGAAATCATTACTCTAGTATAGAGCACAAATCCTTAATGTTGTATTTGCTCCAAGCATTGTGTAAGTTGTGCATTCAAGTCTCATATATAATGTATTACTCACTAGTTATTATTCTGAATCATTTATTAATTTTGAATCCTAAACATTTATAGAATTCTGAGTTCATAGAAAATGTATTATTAAAGAGAGGTTATTTATTATTAAAGAGAGAAATGAACAAACAATTGTGTACATGACATACAGACACTGCGAGAGTCCATCAAGCATTAGGTTTTAGACATTAATTTACACTGTATTGTGGCATAGCATGAAGCTTCATTATTGACTGCATATTTGGCAAAAGACTTTGAGGTATATATATATATTAGAGAAAGCTTTAGATGTCTTAAAGAAATATATACTTTTTTGCTTTGTTCCCAAACTCAACATGGATCAATGAGGGCTATACTGTACACCAGTAGTGTCAAACTCATTCCATGGAGGGCCTAGTGTCTGCACATCTTTGTTTTTTCTGTCTATTAAGCCCTAGACAACCAGGTATGGGGAGTTCCTTACTAATTAGTGCCCTTAATTAATCAAGTACAAGGGAGGAGCGAAAACTCGCAGACACTAGGTTCTCCGTGGAATGAGTTTGACACCTGTGCTGTGCTGCTTGAGGCTCTCATTCACACCACTGTTCACTCTGTTTGCTACAAATATAGGTAACTTGTCAATGATCTTAAAAGCGTGTCTTGGAACTAGAGGTCGACCGATTATGATTTTTTCAACGCCGATACCGATTATTGGCGGACCAAAAAAGCCGATACCGATTAATCGGCCGATTAAAAAAAATATACTTGTAATAATGACAATTACAACAATACTGAATGAACACTTAATATAATACATCAATAAAATCAATTTAGCCTCAAGTAAATAATGAAACATGTTCAATTGGGTTTAAATAATGCAAAAACAAAGTGTTGGAGAAGAAAGTAAAAGTGCAATATGTGCTATGTAAGAAAGCTAACGTTTCAGTTCCTTGCTCAGAACATGAGAACATATGAAAGCTGGTGGTTCTTTTTAACATGAGTCTTCAATATTCCCAGGTAAGAAGTTTTAGTTATTATAGGAATTATAGGACTATTTCATTAACCTTTGACTATTGGATGTTCTTACAGGCACTTTAGTATTGCCAGTGTAACAGTATAGCTTCCTTCCCTCTAGTTAGCACGCGCTAACTAGCTAGCCATTTTACTTCGGTTACACCAGCCTCATCTCGGGAGTTGATAGGGTTGAAGTCATAAATAGCGCAATGCTTGAGGCACAACGAAGAGCTGCTGGCAAAACTCACGAAAGTGCTGTTTGAATGAATGTTTACGTGCCTGCTTCTGCCTACCACCGCTCAGTCAGACGCTTGTATGCTCAGTCAGATTGTTTGCAACGCAGGACACGCTAGATAATATCTAGTAATATCAACCATGTGTAGTTAACTAGTGATTATGATTGATTGTTTTTTATAAGATAAGTTTAATGCTAGCTAGCAATTTACCTTGGCTTACTGCATTCGCGTAACAGTCATTCACCTTGTGGAGTGCAACGAGAAAGAGGCAGGTCGTTATTGCGTTGGACTAGTTAACTGTAAGGTTGCAAGATTGGATCCCCCGAGCTGACAATGTGAAAATCTGTCGTTCTGCCCCTGAACAAGGCAGTTAACCCACCATTCCTAGGCCGTCATTGAAAATAAGAATGTGTTCTTAATTAACTGACTTGCCTAGTTAAATAAAGGTATAAAAAATATTTGTATTTTTTTAAATACCGATTTCCGATTATGAAAACGGCCCCAATTAATCGGCCATTCTGATTAATCGGTGGACCTCTACTTGGAACGCATTTCTTCCACATGCTTTTGTGTTCATGTAGTTCATAGTAATCTGATAATTGACTGTAAATATGACCTGATCTGAACTTGATGAACTGTAAAATAATATGCACAGGGTTCTCAAACTGTAGCACAACCTTACTGTCTATCAAATGTGGCATTATAGCAGGTAGTGTTAGGGTTTTCATAGTGCTTGGAAGGGTTATTTTTGTCCAGGATAATAAGGCATACACCCAGCAGAAGTACTGACCACTGAAACAGGCCATCTTGTTGCAGCCACCATTCTTCTGTAATGAGAGGATACACACTGGTCAGGAGGATGAAGTCAAGCCATGAATACCATACAATGTCAAAGTTACAATAGGCTGGTTATAGGGCTCAGGCTTACCTGTATGTTGGCACAGCAGGATGAGCATTTTTTGCTGTTCTGACCCAAAAGCAGTTTTCCAGGAACTTTCTCTCCTGACTGCCTGAGGCATAGTCTTGCCATAGGCCCTGGAGCCCAGCTATAAGCACAGACAAAAATAGACACAAATACAGAAAATGAACAGTGGTTACTGAGTATTGGCGTTCCAGACTACAGACAGAGCTAAACATTTGAGATGTTAAATGCCATGACAAAGCTTAGAAGCACAGCAATTCAAATACAGTAATTCTGTTTATAATTTCTTTAAGCCACATTGAAAAATTCTCTTCTAAGTTACATTCCACAATCATATACTTTCATTGGAGAGTTTCACACAGCACCAAGGCTCTGAGAGTGTGATTGTTCAACAGACGTTCATGTGGTTCATTTGGTTGTATATAACTTACACTGAATGGTTCTCTTACACTCTGCCAGAGGTAAGGATGACTCAGCAGCTGAGTTAGAGCCTGAGGTCAGGAGTGCCCTCAGTTGACAGTTGGAGAAGCCGTGGTAGGTCCTAAGACAGATAGGTCTTGCGAGGGCAGTACATCACATCAGCCATGCAGTCCAGAGTGGACTGGAGCAAGAGGCGGTCGAAACGGGTGAACTGCTCCCCAACCAACTGCTTCACCTTAAACAGGTCATTCTCTGGGTTTAGTTTCCACATAGTGTAGAATAGCAGTTTCACACAGGTTGACTTCAGATATTCACTGAGGAAACTGTATTTCTACTTTCAGCTCTAGAATAAACATCTGTTCACTGCAGTTTTTCATTACCTGTGAGGGTGTAGCTGTGGAGCTGCGCTAAGGCTCTTGAAAGGTAAGACCACGGACTTTCCCGTCTCTGATCTGGACCGTGAAAAGTATACTCCAACATGCATTAGTTTCAGTAAACATGGCCCCAGTCTCTGAACTGACTACAGTCTTACTTACTCATGAAGTGTCACGGTCAATGGAAGGAGTGGACCAAGGTGCAGCGTGGTGAGCGTACATGTTCTTTAATTAACAAAAGACGCCGAACAGAACAAAACAATACACACTACAAAACAAAACCGTGACGCTTAAGGCTAAGTGCCAGAAAGAAAGACAACTTCCCACAAACACTGGTGAGAAAAAGGGTACCTAAGTATGGTTCCCAATCAGAGACAACGACAGACAGCTGTCCCTGATTGAGAACCATACCCGGCCAAAACATAGAGATAGAAAATCATAGAAACACAAACATAGAAATGCCCATCCCAACTCACGCCCTGACCAAACCAAAATAGAGACATAAAAAGGATCTCCAAGGTCAGTGCGTGACATGAAGCAGATCCCACAATCATGTAAGCCTGTCCCTCAAACACTCTCTGCCTCTGTCTCTCATCATAGTCCAGCAGATACACCAGGATGTCCATGTCTGTGGCCAACTTTGAGAGGGCCCTGGGGTCAGAGGCTCCAACTTCACTGCCCTCTGTAGCCCTCTGGGAGTCTCCAGCCTCACTGCCCTCTGCAGGCCCCTCTGCGTCTCTGTCCTCAGAAAAGCAGTGAAAGTTACTGGACCCAGTAGAAGAGGACCACGCTGACCACTATGTCCTGCCATATCTAATCCAAACACCTGCACACTGCTATGAGCTGAGATACATTGGTCAATGATTACTACACATACAATGATATCTAAAACTCAATACACTTCACAATATTGAAAACATTATTGATAATTTACTCACAAAAGGCTTTAATACACATACACTATATATACAAAAGTAAGTGGACACCCCTTCAAATGAGTGGATTTGTTTATTTCAGCCACACCCATTGGTGACTTGTGTATAAAATTGAGCACACAGCCATGGAATCTCCATAGACAAACATTGGCAGTAAAATGGCCTTACTGAAGAGCATACTGTAGTGACTTTCAACATAAAGTAAGCGTGGAAGAGGTATTTTTTTATTGTTGTCTATCAACAATGACAAGCCACCCATGTCTGACAACTTGGATGGAAAATTAGTGAGGATAATAGCGAATGATATTGCCACTCCTATTTGCCATATATTAAATTTAAGCCTACTAGAAAGGGTGTGCCCTCAGGCCTGGAGGGAAGCAAAAGTTATTTTCCTACCTAGGGATAGTAAAGCCCTCTTTACTGGGTCAAATAGCCTACCAATCAGCCTGTTACCAACCTTTTGTAAATTTTTTGAGAAAATAGTGTTTGACCAGATACAATGCTATTTTACAGTAAACAAATTAACAGACTTTCAGCATGCTTATAGGGAAGGACATTCAACAAGCATAGCAGTTACACAAATGACTGCTGATTGGCTGAGAGAAATTGATTATAAAAGATTGTGGGGGCTGTTTTGTTAGACTTCAGTGCCTTTTGACATGATCGATAATAGTCTGTTGCTGGAAAAACATATGTGTTATTGCTTTACATCCCCTGCTATATTGTGGATAAAGAGTTACCTGTCTAACACAGAACACAGAGGGTGTTCGTTATTGGAAGCCTCTCCAACAAAATCCAGGTAGAATCAGGAATTCCCCAGGGCAGCTGTCTAGGGCGCCTTCCTTTTTTCAATCTTTACCAACGACAATCCACTAGCTTTGAGTAAAGCCAGTGTATTTATGTATACGGATGACTCAACACTATACACCTCAGCTACCATAGTGACTGAAATGACTGCAACACTTAACAAACAGCTGCAGTTAGTTTCAGAATGGGTAGCAAGGAATAAGTTAGTCCTAAATATTTCAAAATTAAAAGCATTGTATTTGGGGAAAATCATTCACTAAACCCTAAACCTCAACCAAATTTTGCAATGAATAATGTGGTAATTGAGCAAGTTGAGGTGACTAAACTGCATGGAGTAACCCTTGATTGTAAACTGTCATGGTCAAACCATATTGAGACAACAAATCAAAATCAAATCATATCATATTTATTTATATAGCCCTTTGTACATCAGCTGATATCTCAAAGTGCTGTCCAGAAACCCAGCCTAAAACCCCAAACAGCAAGCAATGCAAGTGTAGAAGCACGGTGGCTAGGAAAAACTCCCTAGAAAGGCCAAAATCTAGGAAGAAACCTAGAGAGGAACCAGGCTATGAGGAGTGGCCAGTCCTCTTCTGGCTGTGCCGGGTGGAGATTATAACAGAACATGGCCAAGATGTTCAAATGTTCATAAATGACCAGCATGGTCAAATAATAATAATCACAGTAGTTGTCGAGGGTGCAGCAAGTCAGCACCTCAGGAGTAAATGTCAGTTGGCTTTTCATAGAAGATCATTCAGAGTATCTCTACCACTCGTGCTGTCTCCAGAGAGTTGAAAACAGCAGGTCTGGGACAGGTAGCACGTCCCAAAAGTAGCTAAGATGGGGAGAAGTCTGTCAATAATAAAGCGCTGCTCTGCATTCTTAACTTAGGGCTGAGATCCCGCTAACGGGATCGATATGACAACAGCCAGTGAAAGTGCAGGGCGCCAAATTCAAAACAACCAGAAATCCCATATTTAAAATTCCTTAAACATACAAGTATTTCACACCATTTTAAAGATACACTTCTTGTTAATCCCACCACCGTGTCCGATTTCAAATAGGCTTTACGGCAAAAGCACCCAATACGATTATGTTAGGTCAGAGCCAAGTCACAGAAAAACACAGCCATTTTTCCAGCCAAAGAGAGGAGTCACAAAAATCAGAAATAGAGATAGAATGAATCACTAACCTTTGATGAACTTCATCAGATGACACTCATAGGACTTCATGTTACACAATACATGTACAGTGGGGAGAACAAGTATTTGATACACTGCTGATTTGGCAGGTTTTCCTACTTACAAAGCATGTAGAGGTCTGTCATTTTTATCATAGGTACACTTCAACTGTGAGAGACGGAATCTAAAACAAAAATCCAGAAAATCACATTGTATGATTTTTAATTAATTAATATGCATTTTATTTATTTATTTATTTAATATGCATGTCAATCTCTCCTGGCTCAAAGTGACTTCATCACTACTTGTATTTGTGAGAGGTGTTGACATGTTGAATGCACAAAGCTGTCTGTTTGAACTACTGGCACACAGCTCGGACTCCCATGCATACCCCACAAGACATGCCAGCAGTGGTCTCTTCACAGTCCCCAAGTCCAGAACAGACGTTGGGAGGCGCACAGTACTACATAGAACCATGACTACATGGAGGTCTATTCCACATCAAGTAACTCATGCAAGCAGTAAAATTAGATTAACAAACAAACAAAAATACACCTTATGGAACAGCGGGGACTGTGAAGCAACACAAACATAGGCACAGACACATGCATACAAACACAAGATAACATACGCAGTTTACACACACGTACACATGGATTGTGTGTTGTGGATTTGTGGTAGTAGAGTAAAGTTCTGAGGGAACACACTTAATATGTTGTGAAATCTGTTGTGAATGTATTGTAATGTTTATTTTATTTTATAACGGCCTTAAGGAAGAGTAGCTGCTGCATTGGTAGTAGCTAATGGGGAGCCATAATAAATACAAAAACAAACATGACACCGTTACAGGATGCCACCTTTCCAAAAGGTCAGTCTGTCAAATTTCTGTTCTGCTAGAGCTGCGCCAGTCAACTGTAAATGCTGTTATTGTTAAGTGGTAAAATCTAGGAGCAACAACGGCTCAGCCGCGAAGTGGTAGGCTACACAAGCTCACAGAACGGGACCACAGAGTGCTGAAGCGCGTAGCGTGTAAAAATCATCTGTCCTCGGTTGCAACACTCACTACCGAGTTCCAAACTGCCTCTGGAAGTAACTTCAGCAAAGGAACAGCATTGGGAGCTTCATGAAATGGGTTTCCATGACCGAGCAGTCACACTCAAGCCTAATTTCACCATCGGCTGCGTCGGCTGGAGTGTTGTAAAGCTCCCTGCCATTGGACTATGGAGCCTTGGAAATGTGTTCTTTGGAGTGATGAATCATACTTCACCATCTGGCAGTCCGATGGATGAATCTGGGTTTTGCGGATGCCAGGAGAACGATACCATTTATCTGCTTTACCAGAACACCCTGAAATGTCACACTTGTTATACATCAATAGCATACAATTAAAGGCTATGATAAAACTGGCAGTGAGATCAAAATAATTCAACATCATTGTTCATAACAGTCCTGTGTCACTTCACAAAATCTTCTAACTGTATTGTTATATGTTTATGAGAAGAATGGGCCTACACTAGATAGAATATTTCAGTCACTTTGGTTTAGCTCCTGTACTACTGTAAATTTCCTTACCCTCTCTATTGCCTCCCAATGCTGTTGTGCCCTGCCCATAGGAAACCTTGTTTATTGGAGTGGGAATCCTGGGGTGCTTCACTTCTAGGATGCGCAGCCAATGCTATTGGTCTGAAGTTATAGAGTAGACTGATGCAAGAGTGAACAAGAGCAAGTATTGTCGAGGCAAATTTAGCTAATATTGCCTGCATGAGTCACTGCAAGTGACTCTCCCGTTGGATTATGTTACATGTTACAAGAAGAGGATCAAAAGTAGTCTACCCCATCCAATCACTGCAACCTGGTCTCAGAGCATTTCATATTATTCTGTATATAAATCCAAAACACTCCATTTAATATGACATGTTACATTTCATATGATATATGTTATTTTGTGGATGTCCTTCACCCATTTCATAATTACAATTTGTATTATATATTACGAATTTGCAAAATGTACAATACATCACGAATTCGCAAAACGTACTATATGTTACGCATTTGCCAAACGTATGTAATGTTATGAATTCTATCTGGCTAAGGTTAGCTATGCTAGGGGTTAGGGTTAAGATTAGGGTTAAATTTAGGAGTTGGGTTAAAGGATTAGGATTATGGTTATGGGAAGAGTTCACTAAAAGGATTGAGGTTAGGGTTAGGGAAAGGTTTAGCGAACATGCTAAGTAGTTGCAAAGTAGCTAAAACGTGGTAAGTAGTTGAAAAGTTGCTAATTAGCTAAAATGCTAAAGTTGTACGTGATGATATTCAAACTCATAACCTTTGTGTTACTAGACCATCACGTTATACAACTACCCATCCGCTCCAGCCAACCACCCTACTTTCATTTTTGCCCAACCTGGTGTCAAAGCATTTTGTATTATTCTGTACGTAAATCAGAGATACTCCATTTAGTATGATATGTTAAATTTCATATGTTTACATAAAACAGATCTTTATTTAAGACAAAAAAATAAAGTAGGGTACAAAAACGTCTAGCAACAAAAATGTTTCAACTACAAACTACTTTTGAGCTACTTTGCAACTACTTAGCATGTTAGCTAACCCTTCCCTTAACCTAACCCTAACCCTAACCTTAACCCTTTAACCTAACTCCTAAACTTAACCCTAACCCCTAGCCTAGCTAACATTAGCGAGCTAGCTAACGTTAGCCACATAGCTCGAATTTGTAAAATATCATACGTTTTGCAAATTCGTGACATATATATTTTGAAAATGTGTAACATATTGTACGTTTGCGATTTGTAACATATAACACATTTTGCAAATTCGTAACATATTGTATGTTTCGCAAATTTCGTAACAAATAATATGAATTGTAATTCATAACATATTATAGAAAATGGGTGATGGACATTCACAAATGAATACATACCATACCAAACGTAACATATCATACTAAATGGAGTGTCTCGGATTTACATACAGAATAATATGAAATGCTCTGAGACCAGGCTGTTTTGATCTATCTTATGTAACCATACCAAAATTAACATATAATACTAATTTGAGTGTCCTGGATTTACATTTACTATGTTATCTCTAGTCTATGAGACCAGGCCCATCAGTCAGTGACGTCACTCCATGTATGTCTCCCGTCATGTGTTTTCAAAGTTTTATCAGGCATAGCCTTGTGGAATTATTAACACCTTACATTATAGTCTAATTAAAGTATAAAAATGGGGTTATAAATACAGTTGACAGTTGATAGTTTATAAATCTGTACAAACAAGAACACCTACAGATATAGGCCTAGCTGAAATTGTTTGATTGCACTGCTTAAATGGCTACTAAAAGTGGATACATAGTAGGTCTTTTCATAGGCGCGGGAGTAGGGGTGCTTGATAAATTGAAATAATTTAGCCTACAAAGGATCAATAGCTTATAAAAAAAATAGCTGTGGATTAAAAGCACTTACAGTCGGGAAGGCTGCAATTTGGGCAGCACGCAGCCAAATATAGAACAGCTTGTTGCGTTGTGGCAATAGATATAATCCATAGAAGGATTTTGGAACTTCAAACCCTGACACTTTGACTGTTAAAGAATCTCTGCTCAAATCTGGGTAAAATATTGAAAGGAATGTGAGTCTTATTAAGTACATTTAGTTATTGCTTGTTTTTCTAAAGTCTACTAACATTGCCAGCAGGCATGCCAGCTAAAATAGTCAGATAAGCTAGCTACTCTAACTAGATTGATAGCCTGAAATTGCTTTTTGGTAGCTGGTTATGTGGTTGGGTGATTGGGAACCTTTCTGGGCTACCCTAAGCCAACTTCATAAAATTGCTAAGTGGCTAGTATTACAGACAAAAAAAAAAACACATTTTTATTTTATTTTTAGAAGACAAATCTGAGGGATCACGTGCTCCTGTGCCTCCTATGGGCATGATTGACGCCCCTGTCAATGATGCAAGCACCCACCAAAATATGATTTTTTATTATTAATAACACTGTAGATGCCCTTTTATCCATTGGCAGTTTCACTTTTACTGCATGACACCTAACATTAATGCTGTTGCTGATATGCGTATGCACTGGTAATGTTGTGGGAAATGCATAGATTAGACATAATGTCGTTGTATATATCCATGGATGAAATATAGATTTGTGTGGACGTGTAGCCTATAATAAATTGCCAAATGTTTGGGGGGAAAGGCACTTTGAAGACGATGGAGGCCAGAAAATGCAGGGTAGTCAAAATATTTGGGTTAATTGCATTCTGTAAACAGCTCTGACCTTGAAGTGATTCCTATTAACACAGGAGAATACATTTGGAAACACCGAAAAGTACAATACTTGTACTAAGTACATGTACAGTGGGGCAAAAAAGTATTTAGTCAGCCACCAATTGTGCAAGTTCTCCCACTTAAAAAGATGAAAGAGGCCTGTAATTTTCATCATAGGGACACTTCAACTATGACAGACAAAATGAGGAAAAAAATTCCAGAAAATCACGTAGGATTTCTTATGA
Organism: Oncorhynchus mykiss; assembly: GCF_057628025.1. Taxonomy (NCBI): domain Eukaryota; kingdom Metazoa; phylum Chordata; class Actinopteri; order Salmoniformes; family Salmonidae; genus Oncorhynchus; species Oncorhynchus mykiss. Next base: position 68,940,171 of record NC_143026.1, on the reverse strand, counting down.
ATTTATTTGCAAATTATGGTGGAAAATAAGTATTTGGTCACTTACAAACAAGCAAGATTTCTGGCTCTCACAGACCTGTAACTTCTTCTTTAAGAGGCTCCTCTGTCCTCCACTCGTTACCTGTATTAATGGCACTTGTTTGAACTTGTTATAAGTATAAAAGACACCTGTCCACAACCTCAAACAGTCACACTCCAAACTACACTATGGCCAAGACCAAAGAGCTGTCAAAGGACACCAGAAACAAAATTGTAGCCCTGCACCAGGCTGGGAAGACTGAATCTGCAATAGGTAAGTAGCTTGGTTTGAAGAAATCAACTGTGGGAGCAATTACTAGGAAATGGAAGACATACAAGACCACTGATAATCTCCCTCGATCTGGGGCTCCACGCAAGATCTCACCCCGTGGGGTCAAAATGATCACAAGAACGGTGAGCAAAAATCTCAGAACCACACGGGGGGATCTAGTGAAGGACCTGCAGAGAGCTGGGAACAAAGTAACAAAGCCTACCATCAATTAACACACTACGCCGCCAGGGACTCAAATCCTGCAGTGCCAGACGTGTCCCCTTGCTTAAGCCAGTACATGTCCAGGCCCGTCTGAAGTTTGCTAGAGAGCATTTGGATGATCCAGAAGAAGATTGGGAGAATGTCATATGGTCAGATGAAACCAAAATATAACTTTTTGGTAAAAACTCAACTCGTCGTGTTTGGAGGACAAAGAATGCTGAGTTGCATCCAAAGAACACCATACCTACTGTGAAGCATGGGGGTGGAAACATCATGCTTTGGGGCTGTTTTGCAAAGGGACCAGGACGACTATTCCATGTAAAGGAAAGAATGAATGGGGCCATGTATCGTGAGATTTTGAGTGAAAACCTCCTTCCATCAGCAAGGGCATTGAAGATGAAACGTGGCTGGGTCTTTCAGCATGACAATGATCCCAAACACACCGCCCGGGCAACGAAGGAGTGGCTTCGTAAGAAGCATTTCAAGGTCCTGGAGTGGCCTAGCCAGTCTCCAGATCTCAACCCCATAGAAAATATTTGGAATGAGTTGAAAGCAACAACCCCAAAACGTTTCCCAGCAACAACCCCAAAACATCACTGCTCTAGAGGAGATCTGCATGGAGGAATGGGCCAAAATACCAGCAACAGTGTGTGAAAACCTTGTGAAGACTTACAGAAAACATTTGACCTCTGTCATTGCCTACAAAGGGTATATAACAAAGTATTGAGATAAACTTTTGTTATTGACCAAATATTTATTTTCCACCATAATTTGCAAATAAATTCATTAAAAATCCTACAATGTGATTTTCTGGATTAATTTATTTTGTACCTATGATGAAAATTACAGGCTTCTCTCATCTTTTTAAGTGGGAGAACTTGCACAATTGGTGGCTGACTAAATGCTTTTTTGCCCCAATGTATGTATTTAAACCACATATTATATGTTCTTGTAGATTGGATTTTCAAATTACTTATAGACTTTTCCATTAGAATTTCACAGGATGTGATTAGAATAGTTTTTGTAATATTTATTTCTGATGAACTACTTTTACAAATCAATCCCAGAAACACTTGGAAAGGTACAGTATGCTACTGCTTTACTCATAACATGATCCCTTTATATATCCCTTCGCTTTTTGTATATTCCTATACCTAAAAAGTTCAGTTTAGCTAAACTTCAATTCTGAAAAAGGTGTCCTAACCAGTAGTAGTTCTGGTTAGGTGAAATATTTGAAGCATTAGCACTGTTAAAAGGTGCTGCATGTGGTGTATGAGAATAGCACATTCCTCCTGAATTCCCCTGGCCTAAAAATAATCCTCATTCCCCCTCCCCACAGAGAGAGTTGTGTATCTGCATTGTAGTCAGTGTTCCTTCCCGCCACGGCAGAAAGAGATCGCTCTCAGAGGAAAAATGTAAGGTGTCTGTTTGAGGGTAACACCTGAGCAGAGAGGAAGGCTGGTGTCCCACGGGGTTAGGCAACACAAAGCCTTGCTGATTAATGACAGCAGACGCACTGACGGCTCTGCTTTGATGTACACATTCTCCACAGGAAATGTATTCAGTCCCCTGCAACTGTTCCTCCTCCTCCTCCTCCTCCTCCTCTGAGACTACAGCAGACAGTACACTGAATGACTCATCTGGAATGGTACTAGAGAGGGTCGCCTCTACAGAGGTAGTACCACCTATCCCCATTAGATGACAGTGTGGCCCCTTCACATGAGACAAGACTAGACAATTGGACCTGTGAGATATTACAACCATTTATTTCACAATCAGTAAAATACAGTGATGGGTGCTTGAAATGATCAAAAGCTAAATTCAGAAGGTGTGCCAGTCTTCCGCTCTGCGTTACCATTACTGCAGTGAGTTCTAAAATCCTCATGATATGCTGACTCACACACCAAAGCGTTAAGCACAGAGCCATAGATGGACAAATGGACACAAGCTGGTGTCAACAGTCTGAAGTATCATGCTTTTCTTCTCACATTAAACCTGAAACCCACACAACTGTTGGAGCGTTTTATGGATCCTGATAAGAGGCAGAGCTTTGCCTGCAAAGAGCTGTATTGCTTGTCTAATGTTTACCAATTATTTTGCAGGTCTGTTCCTTGCCAAGTCAAAAGAGAGATTGCAGTGAGTTGGAAACCATTCATTCAACCTGGTCATGCCAAAACACATTCTGTAATAAACACAGTGGAAAAATAAAATCATAACAAAAAAAGTCCATGCTGACTGTGGTGTACTGTATGTTGCTGTAGCCAAGTGATGTATTTGCAGCAGGGTCTGGTCGGGAGAGATAAGGGTGTCAGAATGCTCTGAGGGGCTTGCTCAGTAGAGGAAGAGACAAAAGTTTAAAGACATCCTTTGATGTGATTTTAAAGTAATCTGCTTTGCTCTAAAGATGTCTCCTTAGTGATGTTGACGATACAGTAAAAACTGTTTTGGAGTCACTGCCTACTCTCGCCTTTTACTTTGAAGTGCTTGTTGTTAAATGCTGCGTCTGGAACTAGGGGTTAGCTTGAGAACTTCAGATTTCAGCTTCCTCGTCCCCTTCATCCTATATCCCCCTTTCTCCTCACAGGAAGCTTGCGAATTAGTTCCAGGCTAATTGTTATCCAATTTCATTCCTTCGCCCATCACTGGACAGCTCACCACATATCGATTGTGCTATGTGCTGCAACAATGGCAGAGAACAGGGGATGGAGAAAAAGAAAGAGGGGGAAGGGGAGAGAATTGCTCATTTACAGTGGAACTGTTTTTACCAGGGTGATTCCGCTCCCAGGGGTCATAGCGTATTCCCTTTGACTTGCACAGTGGAGGAAATGGCATTTCCAATATCTCTTATATTCTCTTTTCCTCTCTCTTCCCTTATTATTCTCTCGTCTCTCAGTACACAGGAGTAAAGGAGTATTGCCCATGCCATTTTGGAGTCTTGGAGTCTCCTGCACAACATTATAACAGACTGTACAATAGTTGGTCATATCTACATTCTATTCTTATTCTTGTCTTATTTTCTCAGTGAGTGTACGGAGGCTGACATCATGTTTTCAGTCAGTGAACGAAGACCGATAGCTCCGTATTGAGTGGTCTTGATAAATTAAGCAGTGGTCAATTACAGTAACTTAGCAGGTCAACTTGATGAATTAGTCTACCCCCTTAAGTCGTAAAAAGAAACAGTCTTGTCTGAGCTGCAGTCCTTGGTCCTTCAGTCCTTCAATCTCCCCAATAACCTTTTTGGTTGGGAGACAGCTGTCAAAGGGAAAAGTGGTGTATAGGTCATACTGTGGGCAACATAGTATGATATTAGCCAACTATCACATCTACAGAGTATCTCCAAAATGTGCGATCCCCAATGCATAGTAGGAGTGAGATATATAGCCCAGAAAGACAGAGGGGGAAGGGGTGTATTAGTGGTGCAGAGCATTGACGACAGTCTCAGACAATCCATGACCTTGCCCAGAGAGACAAACTCTGGCAACTTTACTTTTTTACCCCAAAGGTTATTTTTAAAACCCTCTTTGAAGTTGGCACTTAAAAGCTCTAATATAGACACTGAAGGAAGAGTCTAGTGTGGAAGGGATGTTCAGACTTTCAAACTGTGTGTGTATGTCTGTCTGTGTGTGCGTGCGTGCGCGTGCTAGTGTGCATGCTGCAGTGGTGGTGCATCAGTGTGGTTATGTGTGTGCCCATATTAAGTGTGAATACCCTATTACCATTTCCTACATGCAGAAATACTGTATTAGACGTTGACATACAGCAATAATGTGATGCTTACTAAAACAGTAAGCATCCTCTTGCTTCCAGCTCACAATGCACCAACACTGTTGGCACTAATCAATAATTTACTGAGTTAACGTTATAACAAAGTGGTATTATAATTCTGCTAAAGATTTGACATCCACCCACTTCTGGGCCTCTCACCTGCCAGATAAGTATTTATTGCCCAGGAATGGGACACTGGCACCCAGGCGGGCATAATTGATTGTTTAAGAGAGAGGTCAATCCAAACATTACAATGCAAGGAAAGCAGGGATGCCACTGCCCAAAAGTAATGCATTATTCAAGCAATGATGCTAATGCTACTGTTCTACAATTGAGACAATTTACCTTCATTTTATACTCTGATTTACAGAGGAATAATAATACATAGAATGTATGTAACCATATCTTGCATGCAGTACTTGTAATGTGGTGTGCAGGGGGTTTGCAGGGGGTTTGCAAGGCAGGTGTGATACATAATCACAGCAACTATAATGGGGATTATGTAATTGATGTACTCATATATAAATATCTGCCAATCATAAACCTTACTCTTTTTTACCGGGTGAACTGAAAGGTCTCTCCACAAAGTTCTCCATTTGTTAAGGTTATACTGCTGTGTCCTCTATCAGCTCTGTGGTGCATCCCTACAATGCTGCCTCACAGTGGACAGTTGGCATGAACATTTTATGTGGAAATGGAATAGAAATAATGAGACTGGCTGTTCTGTTCCGAGCTCTCTGTTGGCTTGGCTGAGGATGCAGGACATGAGAGGTTGGGGTGTTGATGAAAGGAGCTGTAGTAAGATAGCTGCAGCTCACTTTGAGGGTGCATTAATTATTTCATCCCTTTTGATGTCTATTTGACTCAGTTTGACACAAACTCAGATACCAATTGCCTTCCTTGTCATTTGTTGATAGTATTAATAACATTCAAAGGGAATTGTAATTAGGCCTACAAAGAAAGACAGTTTTGAGTTATGTCACTATGAAACAAGTGTGCTCAGATTGACTAGGGAGCGGGAATTTAGAAAAACACCTAATAAATTAACAATATCATCTAGCAAATAAATGCTTTCAGTTGTCATTTCGTTGCTCTTTGTGACATTTATTGGGGCGATTCCACGCCAGCGGGAGTGGAAAATATTTTTGGTATCTCACATTGTTCTGGTAAATCCAACATCAGGAACTTAATTGGGAGAAAGGATTGTTTTTTAACATGCTTTTAACATTTGTATCACAAACCATATTTTTGAAAATCATGATGAAATTGAACATTTCAGGCCCGTTTCTTCTGGAGTATAGAGTATGTCTAGATCATGAAATCATGAAAATGAAGTATGTCTAGATCATGAAATCATGAAAATGAAGTATGTCTAGATCATGTCTAGATCATTTTTTCACCATAAAAAAATCTCTAAACTAACCTTTTAGATTTGGTAAAAAAAAAAAAAATCCCCAATTTTGTGGTATCCAATTGTTTTTAGTAGCTACTATCTTGTCTCATCGCTACAACTCCCATACGGGCTCGGGAGAGACGAAGGTTGAAAGACATGCGTCCTCTGATACACAACCCAACCAAGCCGCACTGCTTCTTAACACAGCGTGCATCCAACCCGGAAGCCAGCCGCACCAATGTGTCGGAGGAAACACTGTGCACCTCTCAAACTCACTCAGGAGACAAACACGCACTGCACACAAATCAAGCTTCTGCAAAGAACAACAGAAAACAACTATTTTAACAGGGAAATCATAATGAGTGAATAGGACACACCTGAGTGTCATGAATGTCTCTAGGAGGGTCTCTGCCGCCCTCTGGTGACAGGTGGAACCATGACAGTACCCCCCCTTCTAGGAGCATCTCCAGATGCAGAGCCAGGATGACCACCACGTAGTTAGTTGACGTGCCGGACATGTCCTGGATCCAGGATGTCCGGGGTAGGCACCCACGTCTGCTCCTCGAGGCCGTAGCCCTCACAGTCCACCAGGTACTACAGGGTGCCTCGGACATGATGAGCCTCTAGCAGATGCCGGACACTGTAGGCCGGGCGACCATCAACAAGTCGAGAGGGCGGAGGGGCAGGTGTGGGGGAGAGAAGGGACTTGAGATGGGAGACATGGAAGGATGGGCAGACCCTCATAGACCTGGGAAGCTGGAGATGATAGGTGACTCAGGATCTTGAATGGTCATATGTAGCGTGGAGCTAGCTTCCGTGAGCCCCCCTTTAAGGGAAGATCACGGGCGGACAGCCACACTCGTTGCCCCGGTTGGAGGAGCCGAAGAGGCCTTTTGTGCCGGCTTGCCTGGTGTTGGTGTCGGGTAAAGGAGCGGAGCAAGGAGGGTCGCACTCTGATCCAGGTGCGGCGACATCCTCAGCTGATGGCACACATACTTCGGCCTCTTGTTAAGGAAACATCGGAGGGGGGGCGAACCCGAACTGACACTCGAATAGTGACAGTTCGGCAGTATGTTTTGAGCATTCTCCGCCCAAAAGAGGAACTTGCTCCAGTTGCAGGCCTGGTTGGAGACGAAACAGCAAAATAACTTCTCCAGCTCCTGGTTGGCCTGCTCCGTTTGCCCATTAGACTGTGGGTGGAACCGTGAGGAGAGACTCACCAACGTGCCCAACAGGGAGCAGAAGGCTTTCCAATACCGAGCGACGAGCTGGGACCCACGATCCGAGACAATGTCCTGGGGAAGTCAGTGTAGTCGAAAGAAATGGGTAATCATGAGATCAGTGGTCTCCTTCACTGAGTGGAACTTGGGTAAGGTAATGAAATTACGTATAGTTTACTCTGCAGAAGGCGTCTTAGGACTTGGTGGACGTGCAGGATGTGTTCTGGAAGGTTCTTGGAGAATATCAGAATGTTGTTGAGGTAAACAAATGTGAAATGATTCAACATATCCCTAAGAGTGTCCTTGACCAATGCTTGGAAGACTGCTGGTGAGTTCGATAATCCAAACGGCATGACTAAATACTCAGTGGCCACTAGGGGTGTTAAAGGCAGTTTTCCATTATTCTCCCGCCCTGATTCTCACCAGATTGTAAGCATTGCGGAGGTCCAGTTTGGTGAAGAATTTGGCCCCCTGGGCCAGATCCAAGGTGGCGGACATCAGGTGGAGGAGATTCTTAATCGTGATCCTGTTCAGCCCTCGGTAGTCGATGCAGACCTCTGTCCTTCTTTCCCATGAAGAAGAAACCTGTACCAGCTGGGGATGTTGAGGAGTGAATGAAACCTGCATGCAGCGACTCCCAAATGTTGTCCATGACTGCAGCTTCAGGGATCGAGAGGGAGTAAAGATGGCCCCGGGGAGGGGTGGAGCCAGGTATGAGTTCTATTGCGCAGTCATATGGTTGGAGGGTGGCGAGAGAGCAAAAAAGTATTGGTATTCAATGGATGCAGGGGGATGTGTTGAGGCTCTAGGTGGGGGTCTTAGACATTTTGTCTGGCAGTTCTTAACCCAGTCTAGAAGGTGTCCCATGGTCCAGGATAGTAGTGGGTTATGTAGCGCTAGCCAGGGGTGCCCTAGGATAAGGGGGTTCTCATGAGCTGTGATCAAAAGAAAACTAAGAGTCTGAGTGATTCACCCCAACCTGCAGTAGAATGGGCTTGGTCTGATATTCCAACTGGCTGGAGCCAATGGGGCGTTCATTGAGGGCTTGAATCTGCAGAGGGATGGGACATTTCACGCTTGGGATTTATATTATCTGGTGAAGTCTTGATCAATTAAATGATCTGCCGGCCTTCGGAGTCCACAAAGGCTTAAATCTGGTGCTGATGGTTGTCCCAGTGGAGAGTTATGGGTAGTGACAGACGGTGACTGGGTAGCCGGGGGGTAACTGCACAGCTCGTCAGAGTCTCCCCTTGTCCTGGCAAGCCCTGGCGTTTTCCGTAAGCTCTGGGCATGTAGCACGGAGACGGCCTGGACCTCCGCAGTAGAGGCTCAGCCTTCGTGCATGCTCCGGTCACGCTCTGGTGGGCTCAGACATGCGCGTCCCAGCTGCATGGGCTCCTCAATGCTGGATTCGGGGGGCTTGGGGTGCTCAGGAAACCGGGATACTTGGTTTGTGTCAAAAAAAGCTCTGTCTCATGCATTCTTGGAGGCGGTTGTCAACCCTGATTGTCAGCGTTATCAGGGACTCGAGGTCCTCTTCCAGTTCCCGAGAGGCCAGGTCATCCTTGATGGAGACAATCCCTGGTGGAAAGTGGTGACCAGTGCCTCCGTATTCCACCTACTCTCGGCGGCAACGGTGCGGAACTCAATAGCGAAGTCAACCACTTGTCTGGCCCCTTGGCGTATGTTGAACAGTCGGCTGGCTGCTTCTCGTCCCCCGACTGGGTGGTCGACTACTCGTCGCTGCTCGGCAGTGAAGCCTGATACAGTGCTGCAGGATGGTGGCTTCTGTTCCCACACCGCCGTTGCCCATGCCAGGGCCCTGCCCGAGAGCAGAGATATGATGTAGGTGATCATGCCCCGATCGGTATGGAACAAGGATGACTGTAGCTCGAACACCCCTTGCATTTTCCCAGGTGGCCGTCATACCACTCAGGGGCTGGGATCCTGGGTTCCTGATGCAGGGGTTCCCTGGAGGAACTATGGTGACGCTTGTAGCACTGGGTGTTGAGACTTGGATATTGGCTCCTCTTGGTTTGGGTTTGGACTGTGGTTGGAGGGAGTCGGTAAGGGCCCGGAGGGTCTCTGATGTCTGGAAGAGTTGTTCTTGCTGCCGCTCCAGCAGTGCTCCTTGGTGGGTTACAACATTCTTGATCTGGATGATCTCTGCTGGGTTCATGTCGTTGGCAGAAGCTTGCTGTGACATGGTGAGGTTGGACCCAGGTGCAGCGATGAGACGAGACGAGGAATCATTGGTTATGGATAAACATAATACTTTACTGAGAAACAATAACGGAAGGATCACAGTAACACTGGGGAAAAACCACTACGTCTCGAAAACTCACTCAGGAGCCAACGGCACACAATTCAAGCTTCTGCAAAGGACAGCAGAAAATATACCTATTTTAACAAGGAAATCATAATGAATGAATAGGACACACCTGCGTGTCGTTAATGTCTCTATGATGGTCTCTGCCACCCTCTGGTGACAGGTGGAACCATGACATTGATGTGTTGTCTGACACACAATCTCAAACTCTCCATCACATACGGTATTCATTAGATGTACAGGTTCCTCATGCAGTAGTGTTCCCATGCAGTAGTGTTTTAATTTAGTCCCCATTGGGCTTGATGTATTGATCTTTACCAGTTGAATCTGATTGGCACCCACACAAATATTTTTTATAAAGCAGTAGTAAAGTAAGTTATGATCTCTAGACAATGAGGATCCCCAATTCGATTACTTAGTGGATGTGTATTACAGGTAAATCAAATCAAATGCTGACCCTCTTCATAATCAGATAGGTATGCTCTTTCTCTCTCGTGTGCAGACTCACAGTCATAAGCCAGGAAAAATATAATCAACCTCTCCTAAAACACTACACTCTGCTAGTGTATACACCCTTATGTTATACTAGGTAAATGGTGTTTCCATAGCTATGGCTGACAGTGAGGACTTGTGAAGATCAGAATCAACAACCTCAGCATAATCAATATAGTTGCTTTGTGAGAAGATGTTCAAGTTCAGTTGTTAAAGTTCCCAGTGATTGTTATATAAAATAACAACTGAAAAGTACCAATGGCCTGGCTTTGGCCCTAGGTGAGAGCAGGTCTGCGAGAGCCATGGCCCAGTGAGACATAGGTACCAGCCTGTGTAGATGGAAACAAAAAAGTCTGAGCCTTTTGGGTAAAACACCGAGGTAAATCCTCACTGGAAATGCGCCATTGTCCACTCCATGGATATTCTGTATCTGGTTCTATGGTTGAAGGTGCATAATATTTCCCTGTTGTATTCTGTACCTGATTCTCACTGCTGCGCTGATGATCAAAAGCGTCCTTCAATCTCTCCACCTTCTACAGACAGTCCTATGTAGGATCCTCTCCATCCTCCTGACAGGATAAACGGACCTAGAGGGCCACTCGTTCATACTTGAGACTTCAGAACTTTTTCAGTCCCACATATCTATCTTCCTCTAGTCTGTATCCTAACCCTTAGACCACACCAACATCTGAAAGTTCAGGTGAGATGTTTTTTTTATCTTGTGAATCATGTTTTTCTCTGATATTCTTCCAATCATCCCCGCTAACCGATGACCTAGTAACTCTTACCTGAAACAGGGTGAGGGATACATTCAGTGCTATATCAGGGGAATATAACCTTACCTTTCTTCCTCTGACCATTGCAAAGGGTGATCCATAATATCAGTGTTTTGACTATGCATGTAATAAAATATGTATAAAAATCCATGCAACCGCAACAAAAGCTCTTTCCGAGTTGTAGAGAATAAATAAGAGCGAGGTTCCCGTCAGCGTGAAATGCATGGGTATGTGTGATCGAGAAGCATGGAGTTAATGGTGAAGGCAGGCTTCAAAGTGATGTTAGAATCCATTATCCCCTGACTTCCTTTTTTCCAACTGTCATTTCCACTCAAACCTGTGAGGATGAAATGGGGAAAGTGAGAATGTGGAGATAAAAAAGGGACATTGACTTGACAGCACTTCTGTGCATTGCCTGCATTGTATAAAACATGGAGCATTAGAACCCTGTCTTATTGAAATAGCTAAGTGAAGAAAAAATATCCTTCTGTAACATTGGCACACACACATACACACAGGTACTGCATCTACATAGACTTTACTACCACTTTCACCTGTAAGATCTGTCTTTCCATCTGTCTTTCTGTGTCCAGGCAAAGACATTGTAATGCATGGTATTAGCTTACATTAAATCAAATCAAATTTATTTATATAGCCCTTCGTACATCAGCTGATATCTCAAAGTGCTGTACAGAAACCCAGCCTAAAGCCCCAAACAGCAAGCAATGCAGGTGTAGAAGCACGGTGGCTAGGAAAAACTCCCTAGAAAGGCCAAAACCTAGGAAGAATTCAAGAAGTTGCATGAAGTGGTATAAAGAGTAGAAAACAAGCATCAGTCTTTGTATCACAGCCTCTACTTGATTTGTTTGCATAAAATTAGTCTATCCATGAGCTGTTGCCCATTCTAGTGTTGTCTCTATTTTACTTTGGGGCTATGATAAACCTTTACTGATGAACTCGTTCCGATGAACTCGACTGGAACAGTTGAAATAATTCACCATGCTCGGTGCATTGACAACAATTGAAAAATTCACCATACTCTGAAGAGGTGCACTTTCAAGTGAAATATTTATTCCTTTTTACATACATCTAGCTTAAATTATGTTTTTGTTTCCTGCATCATGGCATGGTACTCTACATCCCTGCGAGGGCTTTCTGCATAACTAATCAAAAGCATTAGCATCTGGATGCACATTTTGGCAGCTTTGATGTAGCAGGTGTGTCATCCATTACAGCGTGGGCGGATGTTCCCACATACAAACCTAGGTATGGGGGATAGAACAAAGAAAACACAACAAAAATAATCAGTTTGGTGTGCATGGGCTTGGTTTTTACCAACTTAGCATAATCATAACCAATTTCATTACAAGACAGAGTTGTGCTTTGATGTATAAATGAATGAGTGAAGTATCTTATTTTGGCTATAATCCATCAATTTTCCATCTGTTACTGACACACAAGAGGTTCTCGAGGGGCAGACAGAAATGATCGTCCTCTGAACCAGAGATCATTACAGCAGAGGCGTTATTTGACAGAACCAACATCCATGCACGCAATCATACAAACATGATGGAGCATCTATTTTAGGAATAATGTACGATCAAAAGCTAGAAGAAAGACACTGTTACCACTACAGAATATTTTGACAGAGAGTAATTTTACTCCTTGGGAATAAATGAAGGTTTTAGTTACAAAATAACATGCAGCTCTTTTCATGTCAATACATTATTCCCAAGATAGTAATCAATTTCTTAAACAGATGACTTTTTGATATAGCACCAGTCAATTTTCAATAGTTCACCATGGAGAAAAAGAAAAGAGGGCATAAAACACTGACAGTTCTGTCTTTTCATCCTCATTCACCGAAAAAGCAGACAATGAAAACCACTTGAATGTAGAGAAGTAATAGATGAGGATAATAAGGAGACAAAGAGGTTTATTCGGGGTCTTCTGTCTGTGATATGTGGTTGTGTGAAATGAAAAGCTGAGTGTGTTAAAGGGATAGTTCACCCAAATTACAAAAGTACATATTGGTTTCCTTACACTGTAAGCAGTACAGTACATTCAGAAAGTAATCAGACTCATTGACTTTTTCCACATTTTGTTACATTACAGCCTTATTCTAAAATGGATTAAATTGTTTTTTTCTCTCACCAATCTACACACAATACTCCATAATGACGAAGCACGTCTGCTTTGTTGAAGCACGTTTGGCAGCGATTACAGCCTTGAGTCTTCCTGGGTATGACGCTACATACTTGGCTCACCTGTATTTGGGGAGTTTCTCCCATTCTTCTCTGCAGATCCTCTCAAGCTCTGTCAGGTTGAATGTGGAGTGTCGCTGCACAGCTATTTTCAGGTCTCTCCAGAGATGTTCGATTGGGTTTTAGTCCGGGCTCTGGCTGGGCCACTCAAGGGTGCAGGCCAGGCAGCAGGCTGTTAGCCAGCCTGCCAGCTTAGTGGAGTCTGCCACTAGCACAGTCAGTGTAGTCAGCTCAGCTATCCCCACTGAGACCGTGTCTGTGCCTCGATCTAGGTTTGGGCAAAACTAAACATGGTGGTGTTAGCCTTAGCAATCTCAGTGGAATAAAGACCTCCTCCGTTCCTGTCATTATTGAAAGAGATTGTGATACCAACACATCTCAAAATAGTTTTAATAGTTATAATCAAAGCAGTTATAATCAATGAACTAATCACTGATCATAATCTTGATGTGATTGGCCTGACTGAAACATGGCTTAAGCCTAATGAATTTACTGTATTAAATTAGGCCTCTCCTCCTGGTTACACTAGTGACCATATACCCCGTGCATCCCGCAAAGGCGGAGGTGTACATTTATGATAGCAAATTTCAAATTACAAAAAAAAGTATGCGTTTTCATCTTTTGAGCTTCTAGTCATGAAATCTGTGCAGCCTACTCAATCACTTTTTGTACCTACTGCTTACAAGCCTCCTGGGCTGTTTACAGCATGCCTCACTGAGTTCCGTGAATTCCTATTGGATCTTGTAGTAATGGCAGATTGTCACTCCCTGATCTATTTCACCTGTTCTTGTAAATGTCTCCACCCCTTCCAGGTGTCGCTTATTTTCCCCAGTGTATTGATCCCTGTGTTTCCTGTCTCTCTGTGCCAGTTCATCTTGTATGTTAGTCAAGTCAACCAGCGTGTTTTTCCCGTACTCCTTTTGCTATTCTCTTTTTGATAGTCTTCCCAGTTTTGACCCCTGCCTGAATCTGGACTACTTTCCCGCCTGCCTGATCATCCTGCCTGCCCTTCGGTACCTTTCGGACTCTGAACTGGTTTTGACCCTTTTGCCTGTCCATGGCCATTCTCTTGCCTTACCCTATTGGATTAATAAATATTGTAAGACTCCAACCATCTTTCAGACATAAGGAAGTGGATAGCGGCAAATTATCTACTTTTAAACTCGGACGAAACAGATGCTAGTTCTAGGTCCCAAGGAACAAAGAAATCTGTTGAATATGACAATTAATCTTGAAGGTTGTACAGTTGTCTCAAATAAAACTGTGAAGGACCTCGGCGTTACTCTGGACCCTGATCTCTCTTTTGACAAACATATTAAGACAGCTTTCCATCTACGTAACGTTGCAAAAATCGGAAACGTTCTGTCCAAAAATGATGCAGAAAAATTAATCCATGCTTTTGTCACTTCTCGATAAGACTATTGCATTGCTCTACTTTCCGGATACCCCGATAAAGCACTAAATAAACTTCAGTTAGTGCTAAACACGGCTGCTAGAATCTTGACTAGAACCAAAACATTTGATCATATTACTCCAGTGCTAGCCTCTCTGCACTGGCTTCCTGTTAAAGCTAGGGCTGATTTCAAGATTTTACTGCTAACCTACAGAGCATTACATGGGCTTGCTCCTACCTATATTTCCGATTTGGTCCTGCCGTACATACCTACACATATGCTACGGTCACAAGACGCAGGCCTCCTTACTGTCGATAGAATTTCTAAGCAAACAGCTGGAGGTAGGCTTTCTCCTATAGAGCTCCATTTTTATGGATTGGTCTGCCTATCCATGTGAGAGACGCAGATTCGGTCTCAACCTTTAAGTCTTTATTGAAGACTCTTCTCTTCAGTAGGTCCTATGATTGAGTGTAGTCTGACCCAGGAGTGTGAAGGTGAACGGAAAGGCACTGGAGCAACGAACCGCCCTTGCTGTCTCTGCCTTGCCTGTTCCCCTCTCTCCACTGTGATCCTCTGCCTCTAACCCTATTACAGCAGCTGAGTCACTGGCTTACTGGTGCCCATCCATGCCGTCCCTAGGAGGAGTGCTTCACTTGAGTGAATTGAGTCACTGACGTGATCTTCCTGTCCGGGTTGGCACCCCCCTAGGGTTGTGCCGTGGTGGAGATCTTTGTGGGCTATACTCGGCCTTGTCTCAGGATAGTAGGTTGGTGGTTGAAGATATCCCTCTAGTGGTGTGGGGGCTGTGCTTTGGCAAAGTGGGTGGGGATATATCCTGCCTGTTTGGCCCTGTCTGGGGAAATCGTCGGACAGGGTCACAGTGTCCCCCGACCCCTCCTGTCTCAGCCTCCAGAATTTATGCTATAATAGTTAGTGTCGGGGGCTAGGGTCAGTCTGTTAAGTCTGGAGTATTTCTCCTGTCTTATCCGGTGTCCTGTGTGAATTTAAGTATTCTCTCGGAGGAGGAGGAGGAGGGCCTGAACCCTAAGACCATGCCTCAGGAATACCTGGCCTGATGACTCATTGCTGTCCCCAGTCCACCTGGTCGTGTTGCTGCTCCAGTTTCAACTGTTCTGCCTGCTATGGAACCCTGACCTCTTCACAAGACATGCTACCTTGTCCCAGACCTGCTGTTTTCAACTCTCTAGTGACAGCAGGTGCGGTAGAGATAATCTGAATGATCGGCTATGAAAAGTCAACTGACATTTACTCCTGAGTTGCTGATCTCCTGAGGTCCTGACCACCCTCTACAACCGCTGTGATTATTACTATCTGACCCTGCTGGTCATCTATGAACATTTCAACATCTTGGCCATGTTCTGTTATAATCTCCACCCGGCACAGCCAGAAGAGGACTGGCCACCCCTCATAGCCTGGTTCCTCTCTAGGTTTCTTCCTAGGTTCCGGCCTTTCTAGGGAGTTTTTCCTAGCCACCGTGCATCTACACATGCATTGCTTGCTGTTTGGGGTTTTCTGCTGGGTTTCTGTACAGCACTTTGTGACATCAGCTGATGTAAGAAGGGATTTCTAAATACATTTGATTGATTGATTCAGAATCTTGTCCCGAAGCCACTTCTGCATGGTCTTGGCTGTGTGCTTTGCGTCATTGTCCTGTTGTAAGTTAAAACTTTTCCCCAGTCTGCGGTCCTGAACACTCTGGAGCAGTTTTTCATTATGGATCTCTATACTTTTCTCAGCTCATCTTTCCCTTAATCCTGACTAGTCTCCCAGTCCCTGCCCCTGAAAAATATCCCCATAGCATGATGCTGCCACCAACATGCTTCACCATAGGGATGGTGCAAAGTTTCCTCCAGACGTGACGCTTGGCATTCAGGCAAAATAGTTCAATCTTGGCTTCATCAGACCAGAGAATCTTGTTTCCCATGGTCAGAGTCCTGTAGGTGCATTTTGGCAAACTCTAAGAGGGCTATTATGTGCCTTTTACTGAGGAGTGGCGTCCGTCTGGCCACTCTACCATAAAGACCTGATTGGGGGAGTGCTGCAGAGATGGATGTCTTTCTGGAAGATTCTCCCATCTCCACAGAGGAATACTAGAGCTCTGTCAAAGTGACCATCGGGTTCTTGGTCACCTCCCTGACCAAGGCCCTTCTCCCATGTCTGCTCAGTCTGGTCGGGCAGCCAGCTCTAGGAAAAGTCTTGGTGGTTCCAAACTTCTTCCATTTAAGAATGATGGAGTCCACTAGGTTCTTGATGACCTTCAATGCTGCAGAAATGTTTTTGTACACTTCCCAGATCTGTGCCTCGACACAATCCTGTCTCAGAGCTCTACGGTCAACCTGATAGTTTGGTTTTTGCTCTGACATGCACTGTCAACTGTTGGATCTTATATATACAGGTGTGTGCCTTTCAAAATCATGTCCAATCAATTGAATGTACCACAGGTGGACTCCAATCAAGTTGTAGAAATATCTCAAGGATGATCAATAGAAACAGGATGCACCTGAGCTCAATTTTGTCTGTATACTTATGTAAATAAGATATTTCTATAAAAATAAATAAATAAATAAGCTTTGATTTAGCTTCCCTGGCATTGTTTCCAAATGCATATATTTTTGCATATGTGGCACAAATCCCATTCAAATCATGGGACCCATATTAGCATTTTTTTGCGCATCGTCTATGTGACTTTGCTGAGCTTCACAATACATTTGAGATACTTTCAGATTATTTGGTAAGATCTGGGAAAAATATGACTATCGGTCCCATAACTTCAATGGGATTTCTACCACAAATGCTAAAATATTAGCATTTGGAAACAGTGCCAGGGAAGCTAAACCAAAGCTTGGATTGCTTTGTAATTTGGGTGAACTATCCCTTTAAGCAGATAAAAACAGCTGGTGGGAAACCAAAGGGAAAGGACAAAATGCATTCTGCCAATGTGGCGTTATGTTACTACATATAAAAACCCAGCCGCTGTAGCAAAGTAAAAATGATTATTACTATTCTCACGCTTCGAGTAAGAACTTTGAGGATAAATAGTGTAAAGTATGGAGTGAGACTGACTGAAATCACTACTATACAGTAAATGTATTTTGGTCCAGAAGTATTCTAGGTATTGCTGCAAAGGGAGGGTATATTACTGGTAACTTTCTAAATGTACCAGTAAACTACCAGAATTTGGGATCTTTCAAGGATTTAAAGTAAATCTATGGCAAGACATCTAGTGGACCTTTTGGGTACTTCAGATTGTCACAGGTGTCTGTAGTCTCTGTCCCTCTGTGTGGCCGTATCGCATGTAAAATATATGAAGTAATTTAATAAGATTTTAAAATAAAACAATGAATTACAAAGCTGTAGAATATTATCCTAAATACAAACCATAAATTTAGTGAATACTATTGGTGTTTAATATGAGGGTTTCAGCATGAAATATCCTTTATATAATATATTTAAAAAATTACAAACTCGTATTTATTTTACTATGTCAATATGGATTTGTTGTCAATGTCAAACTGTTGGCAGTTTTGAAAAATGTCAATAGCTGGAAGATTTGCAGAGTTCATTGAAAATAATGCCATTGTTGATTAGACGCTTCAATAAATATTATATTTTCTCTTTAACCATTGGTCTATCTACGAGACACTCATAGACAACATGGCCAAAGATATAATCACATTAACACTACAGTAAGCTACAAAGTATTGGGACAGTGACCCATTTTTGGTGTTTCTACTATGTACTCCAGCACTTTGGATTTTAAGTGATACAATGACTATGATGTTAGTGCAGACTTCCAGCTTTCATTTGAGGGTACTTTCATCAATATTGGGTGAACCGTTTGGAAATTACAGCACTTTTTATACCTTTTAGGGGACCGAAAGTATCTGGACAAATTCACTTATATCTGTATTAAAGTAGACAAAAGTTTAGTATTTGGTCCCATATTCCTAACACACAATGATTACATCAAGCTTGTGACTCTATAAACTTATTGGATGCATTCATTGTTTGTTTTGGTTCTGTTTCAGATTATTTTGTGCCCAACAGGAATGAATGGTAAATAATGCATTGTGACATTTTGGAGTCACTTTTATTGTAAAAATTATAGAATATGTTTCTAAACATTTCTACATTAATGTGAATGATACCATGATTACAGATAATCCTTAAGGAATCATGAATAATGATGAGTGAGAAAGTTACAGACGCACAAAAATCATAGCCCCCAAAATGCTAACCTCCCCTGTTATTGTAATGGTGAGAGGTTAGCATGTATTGGGGCTAGGATATTTGTGTGTCTGTAACTTACTCACTCATTATTATTAATGATTATTTGTTGTATCATTAACATTTAAAGTGCTGGAGTACAGAGCCAAAACAAAAACAGAAATGTTCACTGTCCAAATACTTTGAGCTCACACACTACCAGTCAAATGTTTTAGAACACCTACTCATTCTAGGGTTTTTCTTTATTTTTATTATTTTCTACATTGTAGAATAAAACTATGACCAAACACATATGGAATGATGTAGTAACCAAAAAAGTGTTTAACAAATTAAAATATATTTTATATTTGAGATTCTTCAAATAGCCACCCTTTGCCTTGATGACAGCTTTGCACACTCTTGGCATTCTCTCAACCAGCTTCATGAGGTAGTCACCTGGTATGCATTTCATTCACAGATTTGCCTTAAGTTAAGAAAGAAAGTCCTATTTGGTAAAAGACCAAGTCCATATTATGGCAAGAACAGCTCAAATAAGCAAAGAGAAATGACGGCCATCTATACTTTAAGACATGATGGTCAGTTATTACGGAACATTTCAAGTACTTTGCACGTTTCTTCAAGTGCAGAAGCAAAAAACATCAAGCAATGTGATGAAACTGGCTCTCACGAGGACCGCCACAGGAATGGAAGACCCAGAGTAACCTGTGTTGCAGAGGATACGTTCATTAGAGTTACCAGCCTCAGAAATTGCAACCCAAATAAGTGATTCACAGAGTTCAAGTAAAAGACATATCTCAACATCAACTGTTCAAAGGAGACTGTGTGAATCAAACCTTCATGGTCAAATTGCTGCAGAGAAATCACTACCAAAGGACACCAATAATAAGAAGAGACTTCCTTGGGCCAAGAAACATGAGCAATGGACATTTTGACCGGTGGAAATGTCCTTTGCTCTGAAGTCCAAATTGGAGATTATGGTTCCATCCGATGGGTCTTCGTGAGATGTGGTGTGGGTGAACAGATGATCTCTGCATGTGTATATTCCACTGTAAAGCATGAAGGAGGAGGTATTATGGTGTGTGGGTGCTTTGCTGGTGACACTATCTGTGATTTATTTACAATTCAAGGCACACTTAACCAGCATGGCTACCACAGCATTCTGCAGCGATACGCCATCCGATCTGGTTTGGACTTAGTGGGACTATTATTTGTTTTTCAACAGGACAATGATCCATTACACCTCCAGGCTGAGGAAAGGCTATTTTACCAAGAAGGAGAGTGATGGAGTGCTGCATCAGATGACCTGGCATCCACAATCCCCCGACCTCATCCAAACTGAGATGGATTGGGATGAGTCGGACCGCAGAGTGAAGGAAAAGCAGCCAACAAGTGCTCAGCATATGTGAGAACTTCATCAAGACTGTTGGAAAAGCATTCCAGGTAAAAGCTGGTTGAGAGTGCTATGAGTGTGCAAAGCTGTCACCAAGACAAAGGGTGGCTATTTGAAGAATATCAAATATTTTTAGATTTGTTTAACACTTTTTTGGTTACTACATGATTCATTATGTGTTATTTCATAGTTTGATGTCTTCACTATTATTCACCAAAGTAGAAAAAGGTCAAAATAAAGAAAAACCCTTGAATGAGTAGGTGTTTTCACAATTCCCGACATTTAATCCTAGTAAAAAAATTGCTGTTTTAGGTCAGTTAGGATCACCAGTTAGGATCAGGGAGAGGGGGATGGGGCTTGCTGTACCCAAAGAGAGCAAAGTCATGACACAAGCCTCTCCCTTTTTCCTCCAAACATAATGATGGTCATTATGGCTAAACAGTTCTATTTTTGTTTCATCAGACCAGAGGATATTTCTCCAAAAAAGTACAATCTTTGTCCCCATGTGCAGTTGCAAACCGTAGTCTGGCTTTTTTATGGCGCGTTTGGAGCAGTGGCTTCTTCCTTGCTGAGCGACCTTTCAGGTTATGTTGATAAAGGACTCACTTTACTGTGGATATAGATATTTTTGTACCCTTTTCCTCCAGCATCTTCACAAAGTCCTTTGATGTTGTTCTGGGATTGATTTGCACTTTTCGCACCAAAGTACGTCATCTATAGGAGACAGAACGCATCTCCTTCCTGAGCTGTATGACGGCTGTGTGGTCCCATGGTGTTTATACTTGCATACTATTGTACAGATGAACATGGTTCCTTCAGGTGTTTGGAAATTGCTCCCAAGTATGAACCAGACTTGTGGAGGTCTAAAAAAAATTCAGAGGTCTTGGCTGATTTATCTTAATTTTCCCATAATGTCATGCAAAGAGGCACTGAGTTTGAAGGTAGGCCTTGAAATACATCCACAGGTACACTTCCAATTGACTCAAATGATGTCAATTAGCCTATCAGAAGCTTCTAAAGCCATGACATCATTTTCTGGAATTTTCCAAGCTGTTAAAAGGCACAGTCAATTTAGTGTATGTACATTTCAGGCCCACTGGAATTGTGATACAGTGAATTATAAGTGAAATAATCTGTCTGTAAACAATTGTTGGAAAAATTACTTGTGTCATGCACAAAGTAGATGTCCTCACCGACTTGCCAAAACTATAGTTTGTGAACAAGAAATGTGTGGAGTGCTTGAAAAACAAGTTTAATGACTCCAACCTCAGTGTATCTTCCGACTTCAAATGTATATTTATTTTGTTATTATCCAACCTCTCTTTCATATTGTCTGAGATCCCCAAGGACTGGAAAGCTGCCGCGGTCATCCCCCTCTTCAAAGGGGGGAGACACCCTGGACCCAAACTGTTGCAGACCTATATCCATCCTGCCCTGCCTATCTAAGGTCTTCGAAAGCCAAGTCAACAAGCAGATCACTGACCATCTCGAATCCCACCGTACCTTCTCCGCTGTGCAATCTGGTTTCCGAGCCGGTCACGGGTGCACCTCAGCCACGCTCAAGGTACTAAACGATATCATAACTGCCATCGATAAAAGACTGTACTCTGCAGCCGTCTTCATAGACCTGGCCAAGGCTTTCGACTCTGTCAATCACCATATTCTTATCGACAGACTCAGTAGCCACGGTTTTTCTAATGACAGCCTTGCAGACAGAGTTCAGTGTGTCAAATCGGAGGGCATGTTGTCCGGTCCTCTGGCAGTCTCTATGGGGGTGCCACAGGTTTCAAATCTCTGGCCGACTCTTTTCTCTGTATATATTAATGATGTTGCTCTTGCTGCGGGCGATTCCCTGATCCACCTCTACGCAGACGACACCGTTCCGTATACTTCTGGCTCTTCCTTGGACACTGTACTATCTAACCTCCAAACGAGCTTCAATGCCATACAACACTCCTTCCGTGGCCTCCAACTGCTCTTCAACGCTAGCAAATCCAAATGCATGCTTTTCAACCGTTCGCTGCCTGCATCCGCTCGCCCGACTAGCATCACCACCCTGGATGGTTCCGACCTAGAATATGTGGACATCTACAAGTACCTAGGTGTCTAGCTAGACTGTAAACTCTCCTTCCAGACTCATATCAAACATCTCCAATCTAAAATCAAATCTAGAGTCGGCTTTCTATTTCGCAACAAAGCCTCCTTCACTCACGTCGCCAAACTTACCCTAGTAAAACGGACTATCCTACCGATCCTCGATTTCGACGATGTCATCTACAAAATAGCTTCCAATACTCAGCAAACTGGATGCAGTTTATCACAGTGCCATCCGTTTTGTTACTAAAGCACCTTATACCACCCACCACTGCGACCTGTATGCTCTAGTCGGCTGGCCCTCGCTACATATTCGTCGCCAGACCCACTGGCTCCAGGTCATCTACAAGTCCATGCTAGGTAAAGCTCCGCCTTATCTCAGTTCACTGGTCACGATGGCAACACCCACCCGTAGCACGCGCTCCAGCAGGTGTATCTCACTGATCATCCCTAAAGCCAACACCTCATTTGGCCGCCTTTCCTTCCAGTTCTCTGCTGCCTGTGACTGGAACTAATTGCAAAAATAGTTGAAGTTGGAGACTTTTATCTCCCTCACCAACTTTAAACATCAGCTATCTGAGCAGCTAACCGATCGCTGCAGCTATACATAGTCCATCGGTAAATAGCACACCCAATTTACCTACTTCATCCCCATACTGTTTTTATTTATTCTCTTTTCTGCTCTTTTGCACACCAGTATCTTTACCTGCACATGACCATCTGATAATTTATCACTCCAGTGTTAATCTGCTAAATTTTAATTATTCGCCTACCTCCTCATGCCTTTTGCACACAATGTATATTGACTCTTTTTTTCTTTGTTCTTTTTTCTACTGTGTTATTGACTTGTTTATTGTTTACTCCATGTGTAACTCTGTGTTGTTGTCTGTTCACACTGCTATGCTTTATCTTGGCCAGGTCGCAGTTGTAAATGAGAACTTGTTCTCAACTAGCCTACCTGGTAAAATAAAGGTGAAATAAAATATAAATAAATAAATAAAAGCAGAAATTACCAAAGTTACATTATATTCCTATAGATTTTCTGCTAATTATGTAAATACCTGAGATTTCGGTAACTTAAATTACCGGTAGCTTTTCAAACCTAATTCTAGGTCAGTTTAGGTATAATGGCTTGATACTGCCTCTTTGTCCCTAACATAGCAGCCGTAGAAAGACGCCAGAGTCTCCACTTCTGTTTTTCAGGGGAAATGGAAGTTAGGTTGAAAATACTGTATCCCTGAAAACCAGAAGCATCTGCTTTCTGCCTATGCCGCTAAGGTTGCTTTGCCCCCAAAGTGGCTTCATCCCAAATCATGTTCCTCATTATTGTTGATGTGAAATTAATGGTTCGGTGACAGAAAATAACAAAAGATTATGGACAAGCTAGTGGGACTTGCTGTAGTTATAGTTATTTCAGCCACACCCGTTGCTGACAGGTGTATAAAATCGAGCACATAGCCATGCAATCGCCATAGACAAACATTTGCAGTAGAATGGCCTTACTAAAGAGCTCAGTGACTTTCAACAAGTCAGTTGGTCAAATTTCTGCCCTATTAGAGCTGCCCCGGTCAACTGTAAGGGCTGTTATTGTGAAATGGAAACGTCTAGGCGCAACAAAGGCTCAGCCGCAAAGTGGTAGACCACACAAGCTCACAGAACGGGCCTGCTGAGTGCTGAAGTAAAAATCATCTGTCCTTGGTTGCAACACTCACTACCGAATTCCAAATTGCATTTGGTAAAAACGTTAGCACAATAACTGTTCGCCGGGAGCTTCATGAAATGGGTTTCCATGGCCGAGCAGTTACCCACAAGCCTAAGCTCGCCATGCGCTATGCCAAGCGCCGGCTGGAGTGGTGTAAAGCTCGCCGCCTTTGGACTCTGGAGCAGTGGAAGCGCGTTCTCTGGAGTGATGAATCACGCTTCACCATCTGGCAGTCCGACAGACGAATCTAGGTTTGGCGGATGCCAGGTGAACGCTCCCTGCCCGAATGCATAGTGCCAACTGTAAAGTGTGGTGGAGGAGGAATAATGGTCTGGGGCTGTTTTTCATGGTTCAGGCTAGGACCCTTAGTTCCAGTGAAGGGAAATCATAACTCTACAGCATACAGTGACATTCTAGACAATGTTTGTTTTTTCTTAATAATGAAAAACATTTCCTTGGAATGTTCTAACATTCTAACATTAGTAAAAATAAAAAAAATCGTAAGACACATGATGAAGGAAATAAAACATAAAATACTGTGTTACTAGTACAAAGCATATGCAAACTCCACATGTGCAGATTGTCAACGTATGAAGTGTAAAAATATGGTGTGTTTGTATGATTAAATGCCATCTGTGTCTACAGTGCATTCAGAAAGTACTCAGACCCCTTGGCTTTTTTCACATTTTGTTACATTACAGCCTTTATTGTCACGTTCGCTGGAATAATTATCGGACCAAGCTGCAGTGTGATATGGTTTCCACATATTATTTAATTGAAACGCACAAAACAACAAAGAATGAACGAAACAAACAACGAACCGTGACTACAGAGATGCAACATGCACTAACTCAAAACAATATCCCACAAACACAGGTGGGAAAAACAACTACTTAAATATGATCCCCAATTAGAGACAACGACAACCAGCTGCCTCTAATTGGGAATCATACAAAACACCAACATAGAAAAAGAAACTAGAACACAACATAGACATAGAAATACTAGATCACCCCCTATTCACGCCCTGACCTACTATACCATAGAGAAACAAGGGCATGACACTTATTCTAAAATGTATTCAATAATTTGCTTCCCTTATCAATCTACACACAATACCACATAGTAACAAAACAAAAACAGTTTTTTTGAAATGTTTACTAACTTATAAAAAATAATAGTAATAATAATTTACGTAATTAATCTGACCATTTGCTATGAGACTCAAAATTGAGCTCAACTGCATCCTGTTTCCATTGATCTTCCTTAAGATGTTTCTACAACTTAAATGTAGTCTGTGGGAAATTAAATTGATTGGACATGATTTGGAAAGGCACACACCTTTCTATATAAGGTCCAACAGTTGACAGTGAATGTCAGAGCAAAAAACAATCCATGAGGTCATAGGAATTGGCCGTAGAGCTCTGAGACAGGATTGTGTCGAGGCACAATTCTGGGGAAGGTTACAAAAACATTTCTGCAGCATTGAAGGTCCCCAAGAACACAGTGGTCTCCATCATTCTTAAATGGAAGAAGTTTGGAACCACTAAGACTCTTCCTAGACCTGGCTGCTTGGCCAATCTGAGCAATCGGGGAAGAAGGGCCTTGGTCAGGGATGTGACCAAGAACCCGATGGTCACTCTGACAGAGCTCCAGAGTTCATCTGTGGAGAATGACAACTCTCTGTCATCTATCTCTGTCATCAATGACAACTATCTCTATATCTGTTCCAGAATGACAACTATCTCTGCAGTACTCCACCAATCAGGCCTTTATGGTAGAGTGGCCAGACGGAAGCCACTCCTCAGTAAAAGGCACGACAGCCCACTTGAAGTTTGCCAAAAGGCAGCTACAGGACTCTCAGACCATGAGAAACAAGATTCTCTGGTTTGATGAAACAAAGATTGAACTCTTTGGCCTGAATGCCAAGCATCACGTCTGGAGGAAACCTTGCACCATCCCTATGGTGAAGCATGGAGACTAGCATGGAGACTAGTCAGGATCGAGGGAAGCAAAGTACAGGGGGATCCTTGATGAAAACCTGCTCTAGAGTGCTCAGGACCTCAGACTGGGGTGAAGGTTCACCTTCCAACAGGAGAATGGCGCTAAGCACACAGTCAAGAAAACGCAGGATTGGCTTCAGGACAAGTCTCTGAATGTCCTTGAGTGGCCCAGGAAGAGCCCATCCAACCTGACAGAGCTTGAGAGGATCTCAGAGAAGAACGGGAGAAACTTCCAAGCTTGTAGCGTCATACCCAGGAAGACTCTAGGCTGCAATCGCTGCCAAAGGTGCAAAGTACTGAGTAAAGGGTCTGAATAATTATGTAAATGTGATATTTCAGTTTTATTTTGTTATACTTTTTTTTTCTCTAAAAACCTGTTTTTGCTTTGTCATTATGGGTTATTGTGTGTAGATTGATGAGGGGGAAAAACGAATAAGGCTGTAACGTAACAAAATGTGGAAAAAGTCAAGGGGTCTGAATACTTCCCGAATGCACTGTATATCACCTTGTAGTGGGCCTACAATCCAATCCTCAAATGCACATTTCTTAAATCAGGAGAGAAACATAATGGGGATGGATGTATTCCAATCTGCTTTCTTATGCTTTAAGGAACTTGAAATGTGAGTGCTGAGAATGTTATTGAAATGTTCTAAGGACCTCCAAGACAAAGTAACATTTTTATTGTGTGAACATCAATGGAATATTATGTTAAACCATAAACAAATATTCTATAAACGTCATAAAAATTGACTTATTTGGAAATTGTGGAACATTGTGGGAATGTTCTGTGCAACCTCTTTAATACAATATGTGAATAGAATAGCACAATTATATTATTGCAACATCCTAGACAACTCCCATGACTTAATGGAATGTACAGGGAATCTTAAAGAACTTAGGCCAGGTTTTCTGTCAACATTCTTACAACATGGGAATTCTTACAACAAGGGAATGTCCTGTGCAACCTAACTTAAACAACTGAGCATATTTTGTGCTTTGGAAACTTAACTATTGGTATGTACCCACACTGTTCCGAAAACTTAATTACATCTTTTGGGAAGAACTCATAAATTCGGTTCTGTCAAAATTCTTGCAACATCCAAGGAATGTTTTGTGCACCCTGATACAAACATTATCTGAATGTCAGCACAACTGGACAGTTTTAGTGTTTTTGGAGCCTATCTCTTGTCATATCCCCACAAAGTTCCCACAACCTAAATCAAGATTTTAGGAATTGTAAACAAAAATAAAAAACATACAAATGTGTTCTGGGAACATTCTTGTAAATTCAGGTGTTGTAAGGTGTTTTTTGCACCCTAAAATAAACATTGTATAATTGTATAATAATAAACATAGTATAATCCACAACTGGAGGGTTTATCTTTTGTGATGTTTCCACAATGTTTCATTAGGTTGTGGGAACAGTCTGGTGGAAACATTGTGGGAACATCACAAAAGATAAACCCTCCAGTTGTGGATTATACTATGTTTATTATTATACAATTATACAATGTTTATTTTAGGGTGCAAAAAACACCTTTAATTAAAGAACATACTAAATATGTTCTGGAAATGTTCTTGCAACATCAGGTGAATGTTTTATACAAACATTGGATAATCAGCATGACTGGACAGTAGTTTTTTGTTTTATGAGAACATGTGCCATAACCTAACGAGTGTTCTGGGAACTTTCACAGAACCAATTTTGGTTTTCTGGGTATCCAACTTAAATCAAATTTTAAAAAATTGTATTGGTCACATACACATATTTAGCAGATGTTATTGATGATCTAGCGAAACGCTTGTGTTCCTGGCTCAAACAGTGCAGTAGTATCTAACAATTCACATCAATATACACAAATCTAAAAGTAGAAGAATGGAATTAAGAAAAATATAAATATTAGGACGAGCAATGTCAGAGTGGCATTGACTAAAATACAGTAGAATAGAATACAGTATATACATATGAAATGAGAAAAGCAGTATGTAAACATGATTCAAGTGACTAGTATTACATTATTAAAGTGATCAGTGATTCCATGTCTATGCACAGTATACAGGGCAGCAGCCTCTAAGGTGCAGGGTTGAGTAACTGGGTGGTAGCCGGCTGGTGATGGCTATTTAAAAGTCTGATGGCCTTGAGATAGAAGCTGTTTTTCAGTCTCTCGGTCCCAGCTTTGATGCACCTGTACTGACCTCGCCTTCTGGATGGTAGCGAGATGAACAGGC
This sequence comes from Oncorhynchus mykiss, assembly GCF_057628025.1. Classification (NCBI taxonomy): domain Eukaryota; kingdom Metazoa; phylum Chordata; class Actinopteri; order Salmoniformes; family Salmonidae; genus Oncorhynchus; species Oncorhynchus mykiss. The sequence goes on along the minus strand of NC_143026.1, from coordinate 68,912,362 downwards.
CATGGCTCAGGTGGTTGACGTCCTTGATCTTTTTGGCCTTCCTGTGACATCGGATGCTGTAGGTTCCCTGGAGGGCAGGCAAAGTGCCCCAGGTGATGTGTTGGGCAGACCGCACCACCCTCTGGAGAGCAGATGCCTTACCAGGCGGTGATACCTAGATATGAGATACTATAATTTTCTGTCATTCTATATCTGAGGGAAGTTTAAAGCTCCTCTCTCCCATAGAATGCTATTGACAACAATAAAAATAAAATACATCTCCCATCTACCCATGCAACTGGCAAGCGGCATATGAGGGCTCTAGAGAATGGCTGAATAACAGAACACTGTCCCGTCATTACCCAGGGCTCTGCAGCAGACAGACAGCCTGGCTGAGCACTGGGCTAAACCACATGGTGAACTCAGTAGGGGCTGCTAGTCACTGTCACTGTAATTGGCTTAGTGTGCCCCTGCTGCCCTTGGGTAAAATACTCTCATTGGGCAATTGAACAGAAATTGAAATATGAATTGGCTCATAGAGATTAATTGTACATGTAATTAATATGTTAGCAATAGTCCTCATTTTGCGAAAAGTATTTTGCTTTGTTTTGGTCGTCGTGTGTTATTTTTACATTGCATGTAGAAGATCTATGCTATGCTAGTGTGGTACAGATGTAGGATCGTAATTTGAGCCAGTTAACAACAGCAGGGGTTGATACATGAAATTACAATGAAGTCTGAAATTTCAAAGTGGAAATTACAAACTTCAGAAGCGTTTGTAAACCTCATATACACTATAGGTTTAAGGGCTAGCCGGACAACTCCTGGGGGAAACTGGAGGGCACGCAATTCAAATAAATAATCAGAAAAATGATGGATATTAAACATTTAGGTACATATAAGTGACTTATATCGGTTGAAAGCTTAAATTCTTGTTAATCTAATTGCACTGTCCAATTTACAATAGCTATTACAGTGAAAACATGCCATGAGATTGTTTGAGGACAGCGCCCCACATCAAAATAAATTCACAAATAGCGATGAAATATTCACTTACTTTTGAAAATCTTCCTCTGATTTGTCATCCAAAGGTTCCCAGCTAAAACATTTAGTGTCGTTTTGTTAGATAAAATCCTTCTTTATATCCCCAAAAGTCTGTTTAGTTGGCGCCATCGATTTGAGAAATCCACTCGTTCAACATGCAGTGAAAGGAATCCAAAATTTGACCCTAAACGTCGTTTCAACAAGTCAAAATCCGTTTCTATTTATTCCTCAGATACCCTAAAATGTAATCAAACACGAATTTCCAAGACTGTGTCCCTGTACTAAAACTGATATTTGTTATTTGTTTTTTAAGTTACAAGCCTGAAACCTTGAACATAGACTGCTGACACCCTGTGGAAGCCATATAAATTGCATCCAGGGAGCAAATTTTCAGTATGACCTTATACTTGCCACTGTAAGAGGATGGTCTCTCAAAAATATATATTTCTGGTTGGTTTTTCTTTGGATTTTCTCCTACCATATCTATTGTGTTATATTCTCCTACATTACTTTAACATTTCTACAAACTTCAAAGTGTTTTCTTTCCAATGGTACCAATTATATGCATATCCTGGCTTCAGGGCCTGAGCAACAGGCAGTTTACTTTGGGCACGTCATTCAAGCGGAAATTGAGAAAAAAGGAGCCCTAAGAAGTTTTAAAATGTACGAGATTGCAGGGATGTTCTCCTGCAACAGGGTGATCAAATGAGCATCCTATGTGCTATTGCTCAGAACATGAAGGGTGTATTATTCTGATTATTTACTGTGTGAGTAAGTTCATTATAAATCCACTGGATTGGGTCTCATGATATTATGAAATAGAGCCGACTGGCTGTTAGTTGCCACCAGACACACTCCATCACATCAAATGGCTTTTTAAAAATCTGGCTGCTTGTTTATTCTGTGTGATGTTCTGCTTACTGACATTGCTATGGAGCAAATGCAGTACCATGAATATATGTTACGCTAAAACTAATAGGAACCCACAGAAACAAACTAAAACATTTACCATTTCAACAGATTTTTACATTGAACTAGAGTAACAAATAGATAGAGAGAATGTTCCCTGTCTGGTATGTTTGACATTATAAACTGTGAGCAAAACCAAACCCCAACCTCTTACCACCATGCAATTTTGTCCAGAGCATGCATCATGCTGCTTCATGTGTATTAGAGTCGAGGTCACATTGTGGGGGATACTCACTCACAGGAAACAACAGTATTTCTCTTGGAGAAACAAGCAAATTCTTTAGACAACAACAAAAAAACAAAATAACATGTTATGACATTCGTGCCCATCTTTTAGGAAAAATGGCAAAGCCCAGACAATGATCTTTTACTAATGTTTTGGCTCAGCAAGGAACAAAGACCTTCCCAGTCAACCATTTGTCCTCCTTGCTGACTTTAGCAGTGGCTTAACTTCCCTCTCTTCTCCTCTGTCGTTCCTGAAAGCTATTGTTTATATTTCCTCAAAGCCTCAGCCCCTATGTTTAGGGCATTGTTGTGTATAGAAGACAGCTGACATGCAAGGAAGCTGTTTTCAGTCTTTCTTAGGGAATGTCCCCTCTCTCTCTGTGTGACATTGGAGGTATAAATACCTCAAATTCCTAACACTTTTGGCCATATTTCCTTTGTTACTAAAGAAAAGTTTAGGATATCAGGCAGCGACTTCAGTCTACTTTCAAGTCTATCTCCATTATGTAGTTGAACACACAGCAATAATAAAGTAAAATGCTTTTCTGGGGTAAGAAAATTCTCTGCTGTCCTTCACCTAATAAGTCAGTCAACTTCCTTCAATTCCACAACACAATTGAAATCTATTCGGTACCTGTGGAATTTGATTGTTTACCATACTGTACTGTACCACATAAGTTAATGTATAAAAAAGGAAAAGCACAAATAATTTCCCAATGTATCATAGTGGAAGTAACTCTCAGTGTGTTTTGTGTGAGTCACACTGTTTCTTCCTGGTCTCCTAAGTGTTTCCATCTACGCTGTGATGTGACAGACTTCAAGACACCTTGTCTGGCGCTTCCTTCCTCTAGTAAAGGCCTTCTCAATTAGGTTTCTCCTTTATCCACATCCCTAGGAGTACTCACAATCCTCCATTTAGCTGACTCCATCAGCCCTAATGCCTGTTTATCTCTAGGGCCTATTTAGACATGCAATTGATTGTTTTCTGATGCAAGAAAGGTGGTGTTTCGGTCTTCACCAATGGACCTAGTGCTATTACAGAGCACTTCCTCAGTATATTATGTGCTGTGAAGTACAGACAAAGGGCTGAGCATAGCTGTGCATTAAGAAAAAAAGGTGTTCCTGTATCTACAACCTAAAAGAGTCATTTGGCTGTCCCCATAAGGTTCAACATAGGATTTTGCCTGGAACCAAAAGGGTTCTACCCAAAACCAAAAAGGGTTATTCAAAGGTGGTTTCAGGTACAGTGCCTTGCGAAAGTATTCGGCCCCCTTGAACTTTGCGACCTTTTGCCACATTTCAGGCTTCAAACATAAAGATATAAAACTGTATTTTTTTGTGAAGAATCAACAACAAGTGGGACACAATCATGAAGTGGAACGACATTTATTGGATATTTCAAACTTTTTTAACAAATCAAAAAATTAAAAATTATTCAGCCCCTTTACTTTCAGTGCAGCAAACTCTCTCCAGAAGGTCAGTGAGGATCTCTGAATGATCCAATGTTGACCTAAATGACTAATGATGATAAATACAATCCACCTGTGTGTAATCAAGTCTCCGTATAAATGCACCTGCACTGTGATAGTCTCAGAGGTCCGTTAAAAGCGCAGAGAGCATCATGAAGAACAAGGAACACACCAGGCAGGTCCGAGATACTGTTGTGAAGAAGTTTAAAGCCGGATTTGGATACAACAAGATTTCCCAAGCTTTAAACATCCCAAGGAGCACTGTGCAAGCGATAATATTGAAATGGAAGGAGTATCAGACCACTGCAAATCTACCAAGACCTGGCCGTCCCTCTAAACTTTCAGCTCATACACGGAGAAGACTGATCAGAGATGCAGCCAAGAGGCCCATGATCACTCTGGATGAACTGCAGAGATCTACAGCTGAGGTGGGAGACTCTGTCCATAGGACAACAATCAGTCGTATATTGCACAAATCTGGCCTTTATGGAAGAGTGGCAAGAAGAAAGCCATTTCTTAAAGATATCCATAAAAAGTGTTGTTTAAAGTTTGCCACAAGCCACCTGAGAGACACACAAAACATGTGGAAGAAGGTGCTCTGGTCAGATGAAACCAAAATTGAACTTTTTGGCAACAATGCAAAACGTTATGTTTGGCGTAAAAGCAACACAGCTCATCACCCTGAACACACCATCCCCACTGTCAAACATGGTGGTGGCAGCATCATGGTTTGGGCCTCCTTTTCTTCAGCAGGGACAGGGAAGATGGTTAAAATTGATGGGAAGATGGATGGAGCCAAATACAGGACCATTCTGGAAGAAAACCTGATGGAGTCTGCAAAAGACCTGATACTGGGACTGAGATTTGTCTTCCAACAAGACAATGATCCAAAACATAAAGCAAAATCTACAATGGAATGGTTCAAAAATAAACATATCCAGGTGTTAGAATGGCCAAGTCAAAGTCCAGACCTGAATCCAATCGAGAATCTGTGGAAAGAACTGAAAACTGCTGTTCACAAATGCTCTCCATCCAACCTCACTGTGCTCGAGCTGTTTTGCAAGGAGGAATGGGAAAAAATGTCAGTCTCTCGATGTGCAAAACTGATAGAGACATACCCCAAGCGACTTACATCTGTAATCGCAGCTGTAAGTCATACAACCGCGCTACAAAGTATTAACTTAAGGGGGCTGAATAATTTTGCACGCCCAATTTTTCAGTTTTTGATTTGTTAAAAAAGTTTGAAATATCCAATAAATGTCGTTCCACTTCATGATTGTGTCCCACTTGTTGTTGATTCTTCACAAAAAAATACAGTTTTATATCTTTATGTTTGAAGCCTGAAATGTGGCAAAAGGTCGCAAAGTTCAAGGGGGCCGAATACTTTCGCAAGGCACTGTAGAACCCTTTTGGTTCCAGGCAGAACCCTATTGGGTTCCATGTAGAACCATTTCCACAGAGGGTTCTACATGGAACCCAAAATACTTTTTCCTGGACCCAAAAAGGGTTATCCTACGGGGACAGCCGAATATCTCTATTGGGACCCTTTTTTGTAAGAGTGTTGTTTACCACTAGCTCCTACTAGGTAACTGAGTATACTATTCCCAAATAAAATGAGTTTGTTTGTGTCTAACCCTCTAAGCTTTTAAGCATGCCATTGAGTTACCAGAGTGACTCAATTATTTATAACTCTGTTGGAGCAGAATATATTGACACTTGACTTGGGAAAGACCGGTCAAACTCACAGCAGCCAAGCAGATAGAAGTTTATTAACCTCCTGAGCTCAGAAGTCATTCCGTTTGAAGACAGAGAGAGAGGTAACAACAGAGGCTTTAATAGTTACATCAATACCAGATGAAGCAATCTGGCCAGAGGGGTAAGTGAACTGAGCTCATTAACCATAGCTGTTAGTTGGGAGACATGCAGAAGAGACACTAATGGACTTCAACAGGCTCTCCCTGTACCTAACTCCCTTTGCTCCTCTGATTGTCTTTAACTCTGTAGTGTTCAGTATCTGTTTACCTATCCCCCCGTTTTGAGCACTGTCAGCCATTAAGCGCACCTGCTCAGTATGCAAATTGCATTTTTACTCTGGTGGCAAGGGAAGCTTTCAAGCCAATATTCAAAGGCTCAGGTCTGCATGGAGATTAAATAATGCACAGCTGAGATTCTCTGAAACGGTTCCAGTGTCAGTCATTTCAATGCTTATCAAAAGGTTCATATACAGGACATTAGACACCCACGCTGCAACCGGTGGAAAAAGTCCTGGGGTAATGCCCCAATTTTATATTTCACATTTCAGCTTGCTTATTAGAATATTAAACCAAAAGGAGGTGGTAAACAAATGTGGAGGAAGAGAAGAAAAGGGAGGTTGAGTACAATGTACTACTAGACTAGTTTATACACTTCATGCTTGTTGGTGTGCTTGAATCTCTTTATATATATACAGTTGAAGTCGGAAGTTTACATACACCTTAGCCAAATATATTTAAACTCAGTTTTCACAATTCCTGACATTTAATCAGAGTAAACATTCTTTGGTCAGTTAGAATCACCACTTTATTTTAAGAATGTGAAATGTCAGAATAATAGTAGAGAGAATGATTTATTTCAGCTTTTATTTATTTCATCACATTCCCAGTGGGTCAGAAGTTTACATACACTCAATGAGTATTTGGTAGCATTGACTTTGAATTGTTTAACTTGGGTCAAACGTTTCGGGTAGCCTTTCACAAGCGTCCCACAATAAGTTGTGTGAATTTCGGCCCGTTCCTCCTGACAGAGCTGGTGTAACTGAGTCAGGTTTGTAGGCCTCCTTGCTCGCACACACTTTTTCAGTTCTGCCAACAATTGTTCTATAGGATTGAGGTCAGGGCTTTGTGATTGCCACTCCAATACCTTGACTTTGTTGTCCTTAAGCCATTTTGCCACAACTTTGGAAGTATGCTTCTGGTCATTGTCCATTTGGACGATCCATTTGCGACCAAGCTTTAACTTCCTGACTGATGTCTTGAGATGTTGCTTCAATATATCCATGTAATTGTTCTGTCTCATGACGCCATCTATTTTGTGAAGAGCACCAGTCCCTCCTGCAGTTAAGCATCCCCACAACATGATTCTGCCACCCCCGTGCTTCACGGCTGGGATGGTGTTCTTCTGCTTGCAAGCCTCCCCCCTTTTCATCCAAATGTAAAGCCATGACATAATTTTCTGGAATTTTCCAGCTGTTTAAAGGCACAGTCAACTTAGTGTATGTAAACTTCTGACCCACTGGAATTGTGATATAGTGAATTATAAGTGAAAAATTATTTCTGTAAACAATTTTTGGAAAAATGACTTGTGTCATGCACAAAGTGGATGTCTGAACCGACTTTCCAAAAATATAATTTGTTGACAAGAAATGTGTGGAGTGGTTGAAAAACGAGATTTTAATGACTCCAACCTAAGTGTATGTAAACTTCCGACTTCAACTGTATATATATATAGATATATATATATATCTATATATATATTAAATTAAACCCAATTAATCTTTGTACTGTCACTGAGTTTCAATGTCTCACTTGATCAATCACAAGTGGAAATCAAATAGAATATATATATATATATATATATATTCTAATAGAAAATAGAATATATGAAATAGAATATAAAATAGAATATATTTATATATATATATTCTATTTTAGTTCCACTTGTGATTGATCAAGTGAGACATTGAAACTCAGTGACAGTACAACGTTTAATTGTGTTTAATTTAATTCACTCGCCATATGAATAACTGATATCTAACTCTCTCATAAGATTATTTATTTATTCCAATAAATGCCCACTTCTATTGAGTTTCATTGACTCAGTTTTGAGCATTACATTTTGATTTACACAGTTTTTCACCATTGATTTGTAAATGACCATGGTTGTAGAGCATTGGTATTTGTAGTCATGGATCAACAATCTATTCTGCTGTTTCACTCTGCAAATTGTAGCAAGTTGTTGAAGAAAATATCCCACACTGACACAAAAACCACTGCGCAGCAGGAGAAGCTAAGCTTAGTAGACCAAAGATAACAAATATAACCCGCAGTATGTCTTCAAACAAACCTTACATGTTGATATTGCTCAGTACCAGAAACTAGAGAGAGACTGGAATTCTGTCCATGTCACCATGGAAACGAGCCACTGTCAAGAAAATCTGTTATCTTCTTTATTATCTTTCAAGATATATTATGGTTCAGGGCACCAAGTGATGAAGCTTGTTGCAGTGTCTGTGATAAAATTGACCCCAAGCGGCAGAAACAAAAGAAACTGCTTTGTGTTACGTATTTTGTTTCACTAAATGGCTGAGAAGGAGTCTTTTATCAGATGCTGTGTGTTAGCATTTGAAGAGTTTAATTCTAAAACATGAGATATCCACTTCCTGAAATGTTGCTAAATTAGCTTTTATTGTGTAATCCTTTCCTTCAGTCAATGACAAAAAGCACTCTCCTTGGCCTCATGGGTGGAATGTTATAGTTTCCATAATTTCATAATTAATAAAGATTACTTTAAAAACTGATAAAATCAGGTGTTTCTATGTCAAACAGTTTTGTTATATTTCAGTCTTCTGTGATGTAGTGTAATATTGGGATGCAAACTCAAAATTCTATGAATTTAAACTCTATGTCTGATTTGGTACAGGTGTCTTCTTTTTCTTAAGTTCATAATCATGCATGTGAGGTTTTGAAGAATTTGTGAAAGGAATTGGTTTGTTTTTTCACCACCTAATCATGGCATGGGGTTGTTCAATGACAGACGTACTTCAACCACATATCACAGTCAATATGAACATTCCATTCCAGCTAAACAATGGACATAGAGAGTTTTGCAACCAAACCCATTTTAATATGCATCTAAAATATATGAACAAAACATCTGAGAACAGTAATATTTTACACACACATGAGAGTACCAATAAGCAATAATATCTCATGAAAAAACACAAATGTCAAACATTGGTGCGTATAGTGTTTTGAAACTAAACTCTTTGTTTGTACTATAGGATGGCGTCGACTTCAGGCTGTAGACTGTAGTTTCAGTAGAGGGTATTTCAGTTTAAATACTCTCTTCTGTCTCACTCTCTTTCTCTCTCTTCCAATGTGAAAATTAAATTGTGCTGTCGCTCATTATCAACATAAACCTCCATACTGAAACTCTTGGGAGCTCTGAGAGCTGGTACATGAGATGGAGGAACTATACTGAGACAAAAGCTCTATGGAGCGTTTTTTTTCCCTCATCCCTTTAATTACCTGACATGCAACTGCATTTTTGAGTAAGCAGTTGGTTATTAAAGATGCTGTCCCAAATCATGAGCGCTCACAAATTCACAACATACAGTACTCTATGACTTGGAATTCATAACATACCACACGAATTGCAAAAACATACACACCATATCATACGAAATGTATGACGTTGTACAGAATTGTGCACAATTTCCGGGGACCCATTTTGGCTAGTGAGCACTACTTTCAAAACTACTTGCTGAAATTATACAAAAGCTCTGGAGCATCACTTTAAAGGATGTGTAGGGCCAAATTAAATAAGGGGAACAATCCTGTTTAGGAAGTGCTTTCCATGATCAGCCAATCCTTTCTCGTGTCTACTACTGTTCTTCTTCGCCCTTTACAGGTTGTAGTTTTTGTTGTTTTGTTGTTTTGGGAATTACTTTGTGAGTAAATCCCATGATGCAGCAAAGCTCACTATTTATGGTGAGAGTGAGCCATGAAAATGACGTTATGTCAGCCCCTGGAATGAAGCTAATCGTTTTTAGCTTGACAAGCTAATTGTGCTCGTCAGAGGCTTATTTCAGTGTGTAGTTGCCTGAGATTACGACCAAATGAATCCCTGGCTGTTCGGACCACATCGATGTCACAGACAGTGTTCATAGCATAATGATGCCGTACATCCAGGGATGTGATAGAACTCTGTTTGTTTGGATGTTACCTTTGAATGTTATGATATGGGTGCACTAAGGCAAAGAAGCCCTGATCACCCAAACTGACTTGAGGAGCACAATTTAAATCTTGGTTGTCACTGGCAACAGCAAACCTGCAGGGTTTATGCACTGATGAGTCTTTGGCTGAGTACCTCTAGAATTGCTTGAAGCAGACATGCTGTCTCAAGCAGTCAGTCACGCCATGCTGATGTCTGATGTTGGGGGATGATAAGTTGTCAGGTTGTGATCTCAGTATCTTGCTCCCTCCTTTTTTCTTCATAGAACTAAACCTCATTATGAATGGCACAATGGTAACGCTTTGCCCCATGGTCCCAGGGCTTTTTAATATTTCACTGAGAGTGTGTGTGGAGCCTAAGAATTATCCTAAAGGATGGCACTCAACATTACATTTCCATGGACAATCTCCATACTAACCCACTTGGCTCTACTCACTCACACATTCCTCCGATGATGGACCACCAGGCTTTTCTGGGGTTAAATCTCAATAGACTTAAATCCCAATCGAATCAGGTGGCTCCCTGTTACTCGAAGCTGACGTTTATTCATTTAGAATAAAAATGAGGTGGGTCCAGGCTGGGGTGAGATTTTTCTCCTATCATGGTCATAATGAAGACACGGGGGGCTAATGTCCTCACACAAAAATAATCCCCCACAAGCCCATTGTCTCACATTTTCAAGATAATTATCTCTCACTCCCTTTGCAAGATAATATTAGTGGGTAAGGCTCCTACTTCCAAAATATAATAGCCATTTAATAGCCATTCGGTTTTGAATTTCTTACCCGTATTTGTATTGTAGAATGTGGTGAATGTAACAACTGCTTTGAACATGCGTAAGGTGAATAAATACACTTTTGTTAAGGAATCCTATGACTCACATTGTTTTTGCCTTCACACTCTTCAATTCCAGCTCTACTGTCATATTAGACTGAGAAGACCCACTATGTACAGAAGTCAATTCAATGTATATTTCACATTGGTTCAATGTAATTTCATTGAAATGAAGTGGAAATAACGTTGATTCAACCAGTGTGTGCCCAGTGATCTGAAGTAACATTTAGAGAACGAAACAAGAGTGAAAGCGGAAAGATGTATTGAATGCTTCACATGAACTTTCAGTGCATGTTTCCCTCGTGGTGGAGATAATGTGAGCGGAGAGAAGAAAAATAGAAAAATACCCTTTCCGTATAATGGCCTAGACACAGGTGGGGAAGTACATGATTCCCTATGGAGCAGACAAGACAAAAGAATAGTACCACAATCGACCATTAAAGATCCAGAGGAGTGCTGTGAGCACTAGGAATGTAGAGCACATGGTCTTAATTGACTGTTTCAGGGGCCAGAGAGGAGTGATTGTTGAAGTTCGGAGATATGGTGCTATTGAATGCACACACACATGATTACAGACATAAACCTTCACAACTCCCGTAATGCCATCCAAGGCTGTGGCCGTACATGAGCCACAGCAAACCTGAAAGTGTAAACCACCGCATTTAACCATTGCAAGGTGACTGGGAACATGGACGTGTACAAACAGACCAGCTATGCCCTTCGTAAGGTAGTCAGAGGCAAAACGACAGCTCAAAAACAAGACGTACAGTTGAAGTCGGAAGTATACATACACCTTAGCCAAATACATTTAAACTCAGTTTTTCACAATTCCTGACATTTAATCCTAGTAAAAATTCCCTGTCTTATTTCAGTTAGGATCCCCACTTTATTTTAAGAATGTGTAATGTCAGAATAATAGTAGAGAGAATTATTTATTTCAGCTTTTATTCCTTTCATCACATTCCGAGGGGGTCAGAAGTTTACATACACTCAATTGGTATTTGAAAGCATTTCCTTTAAAATTGTTTAACTTGGGTCAAACGTTTCGGCTAGCCTTTCACAAGCGTCCCACAATAAGTTGGGTGAATTTCAGTCCATTCCTCCTGACAGAGCTGGTGTAACTGATTCAGGTTTGTAGGCCTCCTTGCTCGCACACACTTTTTCAGTTCTGCCAGCAAATGTTCTATAGGATTGAGGTCAGGGCTTGTGATGGCCACTCCAATACCTTGACTTTGTTGTCCTGAAGCCATTTTGCCACAACTTTGGAAGTATGCTTGGGGTCATTGTCCATTTGGAAGACCCATTCGCGACCAAGCTTTAACTTTAACTGATGTCTTGAGATGTTGCTTCAATATATCCACGTATTTGTCCTGCCTCATGATGCCATCTATTTTGTGAAGAGCACCAGTCCCTCCTGCAGCAAAGCACCCCCACAACATGATTCTGCACCCTCGTGCTTCACAGTTGGGATGGTGTTCTTCGGCTTGCAAGCCTTCCCCTATATCGTCCAAATGTAACAATGGTCATTATGGGCAAGCAGTTTTATTTTTGTTACATCAGACCAGAGGACATTTCTCCAAAAAGTACAATCTTTGTCCCCATGTGCAGTTGCAAACCGTAGTCTAGCTTTTTTATGGCGATTTTGGAGCAGTGGCTTCTTCCTTGCTGCATGGCCTTTCAGGTTATGTCGATATAGGACTCGTTTTACTGTGGGTATACATACTTTTGTACCTGTTTCCTCCAGCATCTTCACAAGGTCCTTTGCTGTTGTTCTGGGATTGATTTGCACTTTACGTTCATCTCTAGGAGACAGAACGCGTCTCCTTCCAGAGTGGTATTATGGCTCGTTGGTCCCATGGTGTTTATATTTGCATACTATAGTTTGTACAGATGAACGTGGTACCTTCAGGCGTTTGGAAATTGCTCCCAAGGATGAACCAGACTTGTGGAGGTCTACAATTTTTTCTGAGGTCTTGGCTGATTTATTTTGATTTTCCCATGAAAATCAAGCAAAATGGCACTGAGTTTGAAGGTAGGCCTTGAAATACATCCACTGGTACAATTCCAATTGACTCAAATTATGCCAATTAGCCTATCAGAAGCTTCTAAAGCCATGACATCATGTTCTGGAATTGTCCAAGCTGATTAAAGGCACAGTCAACTTAGTATATGTAAAATTCTGACCCTTTGGAATTGTGAAATAATCTTTCTGTAAACAATTGTTGGAAGAATTACTTGTGTCATGCACAAAGTACATGTCCGAACCGACTTTCCAAAACTATAGTTTGTTGACAAGAAAGCCAATTCGCTCCCGGATGAGCTAAATACCTTCTTCACCCGCTTTGAGGAAAACAACATTGAACTGACAACTCAGGCCCCTGACGCTCATGTGGACTGCATGCTCTCGTTCTCCTGGCTGAGGTGAGTAAGTCATTTATGCGTGTTAACCCTCGCAAGGCTGCCGGCCCAGACTTCATCCCAAACCATGTCCTCAGAGCATGTGCAGACCAGCGGGCTGGAGTGTTAACAGACATTAAATATCCCAGTCTGTTTTCCCCACATGCTTCAAGATGTCCTGAACTAAATTACTATCGCCCTGTAGCACTAATGTCTAACATCATGAAGTGCTTTGAGAGGCTAGTTAAGGACCATATCCCCTCTACAATTTGCATATCGCCCCAACAGATCCACGGACGACACAAATGCAATTGCACTGCACACTGCCGTATCCCACCTGGACAAGATAAATACCCATGTTAGAGTACTGTTCATCATCTACAGCTCAATATTCAACACTATAGTGCCCTCCAAGCACATCATGAAGCTTAGGGCCCTGGATCTGAACCCATCCCTGTGCAACTGGGTCCTGGACTTCCTGACGGGCCGACCCCTGGTGGTGATGGTAGGCAACAACACCTACAACACGCTGATCCTCAACACAGGGACCGCACAGGAGTGCGTGCTCAGCCCCATCCTGTACTCCCTATTCACACGACTGCCTGTATCATCATCAAATTTGCTGACGACATAACAGCAGTAGGCCTGATTACCAACAACAACGACACAGGATACAGGGAGTAGGTGAGAGCCCTGTCAGAGTGGTGGCAGGAAAATAACCTCTCCGTCAATGTCAACAAAACTAAGGAGCTGATTGTGGAATAGAGGAGAAAGTAGAGAGCACGCTCCCAACCACATCGATGGGGTCGCAGTGGAGAGGGTCAGAATCTTCAAGTTCCTCAGCTTACACATCACTGATGACCTGAAATGGTCCCTTCAAACAGACAGTGTGATGACGAAGGCGCAACAGTGCCTCTTTAACCTCAGGTGGCTGAAGAAATTAGGCTTGTCCCCTAAGACCCTCACAAACGTCTACAGGTGCATCCTGTCGCACTGTAGCAGCGCCTGGTACGGTAATTGCGTCTTCTGCAACAGCAGGGCTTTCCAGAGGGTGGTGCAGTCAGTACAATGCATCACCGGGGGCACACCTCCAGGACATCTACAGCACTCGGTGTCACAGGAAAGCCAAGAAGATCATCAAGGACCTCAGCCACTCAAGCCCCGGCCTCTTCACCCCCCTACCATCATCCCACTACCACCCGGAACTCTATTGAATTTACCACAGGTGGACTCCAATCAAATTAGAGACTGCTGCCCTATGTGTCATTGAACACTGGTCACTTTAATAATGTTTACATAATGTTTTACCCACTTTATGTGTACGGTGCATTCAGAATGTATTCATACCCCTTGACTTACTCCACATTTTGTTGTGTTACAGCCTGAATCCAAAATGGATGAAAACACACACACAACACCTCATAATGACAAAGTTAAAAAAAAAAAAAAAAAAATTCAAACTTGCACATTTATTGAAAATTAAATAAAGAAATATCTCATTTATAAGTATTCATACCCCTGAGTCAACGTTTTGTAGTAGCACATTTGGCGGTGATTACAACTGTGAGTCTTTTGGGGTAAGTATCTAAGAGCTCTGGTAAAGTTAATAAAGTTCATTTCTTTGCAGTATTACTAAAGTGCCTTGTTGCAAACAGGATGCATGTTTTGTAATATGTTTATTCTGTACGGGCTTCGTTCTTTTCACTCTGTAATTTAAGTTGGTTCTGTGGAGTAACTACAATGTCGTTGATCTATGCTCAGTTCTCATATCATAATCATTCAACTCTAACTGTTTTAAAACCACCATTGGCCTCATGATGACATTGAAAAACCTCACTGGTCTATGTGGTTGAATCTACGCTTGAAATTCACTACTAGATTGTGGGACCTTACAGATGTGTGGGGTAGATGTGTGGGGTAGTCATTCACAATCCATGTTAACCACTATGAGTATGAGTCCATGCAACATATTATGCCATTTGTTAAGCACATTTTTACTCCTGAACTTGAACAAAGGGGTTGAATATTTATTGACTCAAGACATTTCAGCTTTACATATTTTACTATATTATTTAATGTTCGACAAACAAAATTCCACAAATTCCACAAAATTCAACAATTTAATAAATGTCTAATTCAGGCTGTAACACAACAAAATGTGGAAAAAGTGAAGGGGTGTGAATACTTTCTGAAGGCACTGTGATATACTGTAATATAAACTGGGTCGTTCGAGCCCTGAATGCTGATTGGCTGACTTTCTGGTATATCAGACCGCATACCACGGGTGTGACAAAACATTTATTTTTACTGTTCTAATTAAGTTGGTAACCAGTTTATAATAGTAATAAGGCACCTCTGGGATTTGTGGTATATGGCCAAAACACTACGGCTAAGAGCTGTATCCAGGCACTCCATGTTGCGTTGTGCATAAGAACATCCCTTAGACGTGGTATGTTGGCCATATACCACACCCCCTTGTGCCTTATTGCTTAATTCTAGTCATGACTTATACTACAGTCGTGGCCAAAAATGTTTTTAGAATGACACAAATATTAATTTTCACAAAGTATGCTGCCTCAGTTTGTATGATGGCAATTTGCATATACTCCAGAATGTTATGAAGAGGGATCAGATGAATTGCAATTAATTGCAAAGTCCCTCTTTGCCATGCAAATGAACTGAATCCCCCAAAAACATTTCCACTGCATTTCAGCCCTGCCACAAAAGGACCAGCTGACATCATGTCAGGGATTCTCTCGTTAACACAGGTGTGAGTGTTGACGAGGACAAGGCTGGAGATCACTCTGTCATGCTGATTGAGTTTGAATAACATACTGGAAGCTTCAAAAGTAGGGTGGTGCTTGGAATCATTGTTCTTCCTCTGTCAACCACGGTTACCTGCAAGGTAACAAGTGCCGTCATCATTGCTTTGCACAAAAAGGGCTTCACAGGCAAGGAAATTGCTGCCAGTGAGATTGCACATAAATCAACCATTTATCGGATCATCAAGAACTTCAAGGAGAGCGGTTCAGTTGTTGTGAAAAATGCATCAGGGTGCCCAAGAAAGTCCAGCAAGCGCCAGGACCGTCTCCTAAAGTTGATTCAGCTGCGGGATCAGGGCACCACCAGTACAGAGCTTGCTCAGGAATGGCAGCAGGCAGGTGTGAGTGCATCTGCACGCAGAGTGAGGCGAAGACTTTTGGAGGATGGCCCTGGTGTCAAGAAGGGCAGCAAAGAAGCCGCTTCTCTCCAGGAAAAATGTCAGGGACAGACTGATATTCTGCAAAAGGTACAGGGATTGGACTGCTGAGGACTGGGGTAAAGTCATTTTTTCTGATAAATCCCCTTTCCGATTGTTTGGGGCATCCAGAAAAAGCTTGCCCGGAGAAGACAAGGTGAGCTCTACCATCAGTCCTGTGTCATGCCAACAGTAAAGCATCCTGAGACCATTCATGTGTGGGGTTGCTTCTCAGCCAAGGGAGTGGGCTCACTCACAATTTTGCCTAAGAACACATCCATGAATAAAGAATGGTACCAACACATCCTCCGAGAGCAATTTCTCCCAACCATCCAGGAACAGTTTGGATGCGAACAATGCCTTTTCTAGCATGATGGAGCACCCTGCCATAAGGCAAAAGTAATAACTAAGTGGCTCGGGGAACAAAACATTGATATTTTGGGTCAATGGCCAGGAAACACCCCAGACCTTAATCCCATTGAGAACTTGTGGTCAATCCTCAAGAGGCGGGTGTACCAACAAACAAAAAGAAAATTCTGACAAACTCCAAGCATTGATTATACAAGAATAGGCTGCCATCAGTGTGGCCTAGAAGTTAATTGACAGCATGCCAGGGCGGATTGCAGAGGTTTTGAAAAAGAAGGGTCAACACTGCAAATATTGACTCTTTGCATCAACTTCATATAATTGTCAATAAAAGCCTTTGACACTTATGAAATGCTTGTACTTATACTTCAGTATTCCATAGTAACATCTGACAAAAATATATAGACACTGAAACAGCAAACTTTGTAGAAATGAATATTTGTGTCATTCTCAAAACTTTTGGTCACGACTGTACATAGCTACTACTGTACACAATGTTTATATTCATATACTGTCCATACTGTCTATACACACCAGTGGCGGTGGGTGCTGTTTAAGATTAGGGAGGATGATATTTTTATTTCTGATTTCTATTACAGTACATTGCCTTCAGAAAGTATTCAGACCCCTTGACCCTTTCCACATTTTGTTACATAACAGCCTCATTCTAAAATAGATTTGACAAAATAAATTATCCTCAGCAATCTACACAGAACACCCCAGAATGACAAAGTAAAAACAGGTTTTTAGAAATGTTTGCAAATGTATAGAAAAAAATCCTTATTTAAGTATTTGGACCATTTGCTATTAGACTCGAAATTGAGTTCAGATAAATCCTGTTTCCATGGATTGTTTCTACAATTTGAATGGAGTCCACCTGTGGTAAATTCAATTAACTGGACATGATTTGGAAAGGCACACACCTGTATATACAGTATAAGGTCCCACTGTTGACAGTGCATGTCAGAGCGAAAACCAAGACATGAGGTTGAGCTCCGAGACAGGATTGTGTCGAGGCACAGATCTGGAGAAGGGCACCAAAACATTTCTACAGAATTAAAGGTCCCCAAGAACACAGTGGCCTCCATCATTCTTAAATGGAATAAGTTTGGATCTATCAAGACTTCCATATGGACAACCATCTTTGCAGCACTCCACCAATCAGGCCTTTATAGTAGAGTGACCAGACGGAAGCCACTCCTCAGTAAAAGGCACATGACAGCCCGCTTGGAGTTTGCCAAAAGGCACCTAAAGCCTCTCAGACGATGAGAAACAAGATTCTCTGGTCTGATGAAACCATGATCAAACTCTTTGGCCTGAATGCCAAGCGTCACTTCTGGAGGAAACCTGGCACTATCCCTACAGTGAAGCATGGTGGTGGCAGCAAAGTACAGAGAGATTCTTGATGAACACATACTCAGACCTCAGACTAAGGTGAAGGTTCACCTTCCAACAGGACAACGACCCTAAGCACACAGCCAAGACAAAGCAGGAGTGGCTTTGGGACAAGTGCCTGAATGTCCTTGAGTGGCCCAGCCAGAGCCCGGACTTGAACCCGATCTAACATCTCTAGAGAGAACCTAAAAAATAACTGTGCAGGAACGCTCCCCATCCAACCGTACAGAGCTTGAGAGGATATGCAGAGAAGAATGGGAGAAACTCCCCAAATACAGGTGTGTCAAGCTTGTAGCATCATACCCAAGAAGACTCATGGCTGTAATCGCTGCCAAAGGTGCTTCAACAAAGTACTGAGCAAAGGGTATGAATACTTATGTTAATGTGATATTTCATTATTTTTTTTATACATGTGCAAACATTTCTAAAAACGTATTTTTGCTTTGACATTATGGGGTATTGTGTGTAGATTGATGAGGGAAAATAGAATACAGAATAAGGCTGTAATGTAACAAATTGTGGAAAAGGTCAAGGGGTCTGAATACTTTCCGAATGCACTGTACCTCACATACAAGTACGACCAAATGTATTTAATATCATTGTAATGAACATTATATTATGCAAGGCGTAAATATTAAGCTACAAAGCAATACTGACATTAACAAAGCATAATTCTAGGCATATACTGTAGATCCTAAGGTTAAGTTACAAGACAAAGCATGAGCAAAGAGATGCCTACTAATCCAGATGCCCAACCTAGAAAATTGGAAAATATCATACAACCGTTCTCCAATCGACAGGATACAGGATAAGAGAGAGAACAACATACCTTCATTCCATTTATAACATCTGAAGGTGTAACTTTTTCTAACCAAAACCAACCACCACTGACCAATCAAATGATACCTATTTTACAGTAACCCCAATCTCCACAGGGTGTCACTGCATCTAAAGGCTTGTGTGGGGGATGAGACCAGCGTAAATAAGAATTTCTGAGTGGACAATAAAAACCCTAGCATAGAGAAATGCATAGTTCACCCTGTACAGAGATTATACATCCATATAGATTACGTTTTAGATAGATACTAAACACGGTTGCTGTTGGATTATTCTATCATACATTCATTCCAGGATCCTACACTCACACAGTGCATGCAGAGTGTGCAGGGTGCTGGTTTCCGACAGAGGGGCAGCTAATGGATTTACTAATGAGGAAGTTATGTCACTTTTCGGGCAGAAGATATCGGGCCTGGGTAGGGTAGGGTATGAATGTTGTGTGCATGGGTATGGCTCGGGCAGGACTCCAGTAAACATTGGTCACAGAAAATAATTTGAATTACACGCCCACCGTTGGTTGAACACATATGAACAGCACGAGAGGTGGTGTCAGGTAGAGCGTGGTGCTGTCTGGGAATCACTGGCATAGAAGAGCAGGGTTGAAGTGCAAAGTCTTGCATGGTGATGTACTTTGATGCCAGATTTTATTTTTGTCAGAGGGAGTTTCAATAGCTATTTTTTTTTATTTTATTTCACCTTTATTTAACCAGGTAGGCCAGTTTAGAACAAGTTCTCATTAACAGCTGTGACCTGGCCAAGATAAAGCAAAGCAGTGCGACAAAAACAACAACACAGAGTTACACATAAACAAACGTACAGTCAATAACACAATAGAAACATCTATGTACAGTGTGTGCAAATGTAGAAGAGTAGGGAGGTAAGGCAATAAATAGGCCATAGAGGCGAAATAATAACAATTTAGCATTAACACTGGAGTGATAGATGTGCATATGATGAAGTGCAAGTAGAGATAATGGGGTGCAAAAGAGCAAGAGGGTAAGTAATAATATGGGGATGAGGTAGTTGGGTGTGCTATTTACAGATTGGTTGTGTACAGGTACAGTGTATTTAAGCTGCTCTGACAGCTGATGCTTAAAGTTAGAGAAGAGATTTTTGCAGTTCGTTCCAGTCATTGGCAGCAGAGAACTGGAAGGAAAGGCAGCCAAAGGAAGTGTTGGCTTTCGGGATGACCAGTGAAATATACCTGCTGGAGTGCGTGCTACAGGTCGGTGTTGCTAAGGTCACCAGTGAGCTGAGATAAGGCAGGGCTTTACCTAGAAAAGGCTTATAGATGACCTGGAGCCAGTGGGTTTGGCAATGAATATGTAGTGAGGGCCAGCCAACGAGAGCATACAGGTCGCAGTGGTGGGTAGTATATGGGACTTTCGGGACAAAACGGATGCACTGTGATAGACTACATCCAGTTTGCTGAGTAGTGTTGGAGGCTATTTTGTAAATTACATTGCCAAAGTCAAGGATCGGTAGGATAGTCAGTTTTACGAGGGTATGTTTGGCAGCATGAGTGAAGTATGGCGCCACACCAAACTGGAAGTCTTCTGACTAGCTTGGAAAGACAGTACCGTGCAGTACCGAAGAGCCCTTACTGCTGCTCGATCATCCTATTTTTCTAACTTAATTGAGGAAAATAAGAACAATCCGAAATTCCTTTTTGATACTGTCGCAAAGCTAACTAAAAAGAAGCATTCCCCAAGAGAGGATGGCTTTCACTTTAGCAGTGATAAATTAATGAACTTCTTTGAGGAAAAGATCATGATTATTATCAAATCAAATCAAATCACATTTTATTTGTCACATACACATGGTTAGCAGATGTTAATGCGAGTGTAGCAAAATGCTTGTGCTTCTAGTTCCGACAATGCAGTAATAACAAGTAATCTAACTAACAATTCCAAAACTACTGTCTTGTACACATTGTAAGGGGATAAAGAATATGTACATAAGGATATATGAATGAGTGATGGTACAGAGCAGCATAGGCAAGATACAGTAGAGTACAGTATATACATATGAGATGAGTATGTAAACAAAGTGGCATAGTTAAAGTGGCTAGTGATACATGTATTACATGAGGATACAGTCGATGATATAGAGTACAGTATATACGTATGCATATGAGATGAATAATGTAGGGTAAGTAACATTATATAAGGTAGCATTGTTTAAAGTGGCTAGTGATATATTTACATAATTTCCCATCAATTCCCATTATTAAAGTGGCTGGAGTTGAGTCAGTGTCAGTGTGTTGGCAGCAGCCACTCAATGTTAGTGGTGGCTGTTTAACAGTCTGATGGCCTTGAGATAGAAGCTGTTTTTCAGTCTCTCGGTCCCAGCTTTGATGCACCTGTACTGACCTCGCCTTCTGGATGATAGCGGGGTGAACAGGCAGTGGCTCGGGTGGTTGATGTCCTTGATGATCTTTATGGCCTTCCTGTGACATCGGGTGGTGTAGGTGTCCTGGAGGGCAGGTAGTTTGCCCCCGGTGATGCATTGTGCAGACCTCACTACCCTCTGGAGAGCCTTACGGTTGAGGGCGGAGCAGTTGCCGTACCAGGCGGTGATACAGCCCGCCAGGATGCTCTCGATTGTGCATCTGTAGAAGTTTGTGAGTGCTTTTGGTGACAAGCCGAATTTCTTCAGCCTCCTGAGGTTGAAGAGGCGCTGCTGCGCCTTCTTCACAATGCTGTCTGTGTGAGTGGACCAATTCAGTTTGTCTGTGATGTGTATGCCAAGGAACTTAAAACTTGCTACCCTCTCCACTACTGTTCCATCGATGTGGATAGGGGGGTGTTCCCTCTGCTGTTTCCTGAAGTCCACAATCATCTCCTTAGTTTTGTTGACGTTGAGTGTGAGGTTATTTTCCTGACACCACACTCCGAGGGCCCTCACCTCCTCCCTGTAGGCCGTCTCGTCGTTGTTGGTAATCAAGCCTACCATTGTTGTGTCGTCCGCAAACATGATGATTGAGTTGGAGGCGTGCGTGGCCATGCAGTCGTGGGTGAACAGGGAGTACAGGAGAGGGCTCAGAACGCACCCTTGTGGGGCCCCAGTGTTGAGGATCAGCGGGGATGAGATGTTGTTGCCTACCCTCACCACCTGGGGGCGGCCAGTCAGGAAGTCCAGTACCCAGTTGCACAGGGCGGGGTCGAGACCCAGGGTCTCGAGCTTGATGACGAGCTTGGAGGGTACTATGGTGTTGAATGCCGAGCTGTAGTCAATGAACAGCATTCTCACATAGGTATTCCTCTTGTCCAGATGGGTTAGGGCAGTGTGCAGTGTGGTTGAGATTGCATCGTCTGTGGACCTATTAAGCGGTAAGCAAATTGGAGTGGGTCTAGGGTGTCAGGTAGGGTGGAGGTGATATGGTCCTTGACTAGTCTCTCAAAGCACTTCATGATGACGGAAGTGAGTGCTACGGGGCGGTAGTCGTTTAGCTCAGTTACCTTAGCTTTCTTGGGAACAGGAACAATGGTGGCCCTCTTGAAGCATGTGGGAACAGCAGACTGGTATAGGGATTGATTGAATATGTCCGTAAACACACCGGCCAGCTGGTCTGCGCATGCTCTGAGGGCGCGGCTGGGGATGCCGTCTGGGCCTGCAGCCTTGCGAGGGTTAACACGTTTAAATGTCTTACTCACCTCGGCTGCAGTGAAGGAGAGACCGCATGTTTTCGTTGCAGGCCGTGTCAGTGGCACTGTATTGTCCTCAAAGCGGGCAAAAAAGTTATTTAGTCTGCCTGGGAGCAGGACATCCTGGTCCGTGACTGGGCTGGGCTTTCAGTTTCACGCGAATGCTGCCATCAATCCACGGTTTCTGGTTAGGGAATGTTTTAATAGTTGCTATGGGAACGACATCTTCAACGCACGTTCTAATGAACTCGCACACCGAATCAGCGTATTCGTCAATGTTGTTGTCTGACGCAATACGAAACATGTCCCAGTCCACGTGATGGAAGCAGTCTTGGAGTGTGGAGTCAGCTTGGTCGGACCAGCGTTGGACAGACCTCAGCGTGGGAGCCTCTTGTTTTAGTTTCTGTCTGTAGGCAGGGATCAACAAAATGGAGTCGTGGTCAGCTTTTCCGAAAGGGGGGCGGGGCAGGGCCTTATATGCGTCGCGGAAGTTAGAGTAACAATGATCCAAGGTCTTTCCACCCCTGGTTGCGCAATCGATATGCTGATAAAATTTAGGGAGTCTTGTTTTCAGATTAGCCTTGTTAAAATCCCCAGCTACAATGAATGCAGCCTCCGGATAAATGGTTTCCAGTTTGCAAAGAGTCAAATAAAGTTCATTCAGAGCCATCGATGTGTCTGCTTGGGGGGGGATATATACGGCTGTGATTATAATCGAAGAGAATTCTCTTGGTAGATAATGCGGTCTACATTTGATTGTGAGGAATTCTAAATCAGGTGAACAGAAGGATTTTAGTTCCTGTATGTTTCTTTCATCACAGCATGTCACGTTAGCCATAAGGCATACGCCCCCGCCCCTCTTCTTACCAGAAAGATGTTTGTTTCTGTCTGCGCGATGCGTGGAGACACCCGTTGGCTGCACCGCCTCGGATAGCGTCTCTCCAGTGAGCCACGTTTCCGTGAAGCAAAGAACGTTACAGTCTCTGATGTCCCTCTGGAATGCTACCCTTGCTCGGATTTCATCAACCTTGTTGTCAAGAGACTGGACATTGGCAAGAAGAATGCTAGGGAGTGGTGCACGGTGTGCCCGTCTCCGGAGTCTGACCAGAAGACCGCCTCGTTTCCCTCTTTTTCGGAGTCGTTTGTAAGGCAGAACACAGGATCCGCGTCGCGAAAAAAATATTCTTCGTCGTACTGATGGTGAGTTGACGCTGATCTTATATTCAGTAGTTCTTCTCGACTGTATGTAATGAAACCTAAGATGACCTGGGGTACTAATGTAAGAAATAACACGTAAAAAAACAAAAAACTGCATAGTTTCCTAGGAACGCGAAGCGAGGCGGCCATCTCTGTCGGCGCCGGTCAAAAAGAAAGCAAATTACGGACTCCTCTTTAAATCTGCGTATTCCTTCCAAGCTCAGTTGTCCTGAGTCTGCACAACTCTGCCAGGACCTAGGATCAAGAGAGACGCTCAAGTGTTTTAGTACTATATCTCTTGACACAATGATGAAAATAATCATGGCCTCTAAACCTTCATGCTGCATACTGGACCCTATTCCAACTAAACTACTGAAAGAGCTGCTTCCTGTGCTTGGCCCTCCTATGTTGAACATAATAAACGTCTCTCTATCCACCGGATGTGTACCAAACTCACTAAAAGTGGCAGTAATAAAGCCTCTCTTGAAAAAGCCAAACCTTGACCCAGAAAATATAAAAAACTATCGGCCTATATCGAATCTTCCATTCCTCTCAAAAATTTTAGAAAGGCTGTTGCGCAGCAACTCACTGCCTTCCTGAAGACAAACAATATATACTAAATGCTTCAGTCTGGTTTTAGACCCCATCATAGCACTGAGACTGCACTTGTGAAGGTGGTAAATTACCTTTTAACCTTTCTGATCTCCCCATCCCGGATCCGGGATCGTGAATACAGACTCAAGCTCATTACCATAACGCAACGTTAACTATTCATGAAAATCGCAAATGAAATGAAATAAATATGCTAGCTCTCAAGCTTAGCCTTTTGTTAACAACACTGTCATCTCAGATTTTCAAAATATGCTTCTCAACCATTGCAAAACAAGCATTTGTGTAACAGTATTGATGGCTAACGTAGCATTTAGCATTAGCATTCAGCTGGCAACATTTACACAAAAAAACAGAAAAGCATTCAAATAAAATCATTTACCTTTGAAGAACTTCAGATGTTTTCATTGAGGAGACTCTCAGATAGCAAATGTTCAGTTTTTCCTGAAAGATTATTTGTTTAGGACAAATCGCTCCGTTTTCTGCGTCACGTTTAGCTATGAAAAAACCCCTGTATCCAGGATTGTGTAAATCTATCAGCAAGCTCATTAGCATAACACAACGTTAACTATTTATGAAAATTGCAAATGAAATGAAATAAATATGCCATCTCTCAAGCTTAGCCTTTTGTAAACAACACTGTCATCTCAGATTTTCAAAATATGCTTCTCAACCATAGGAAAACAATCATTTGTGTAAAAGTAGCTAGCTAGCGTTAGCATTTCGCGTTAGCATTTAGCGTTAGCATCCAGCACGCAACATTAACAAAAACATAAAAGCCTTCAAATAAAATCATTTACCTTTGAAGAACTTCTGATGTTTTCAATGAGGATACTCTCAGTTAGATAGCAGATGCTCAGTTTTTCCAAAAAGATTCCTTGTGTATTAGAAATAGCTCCGTTTTATACATCACATTTGGCTAACAAAAAAAATCCGAAAATTCAGTCCTCAAAACGCGAACTTTTTTCCAAATTAACTCCATAATATCGACTGAAAACATGGCAAACGTTGTTTAGAATCAATCATCAAGGTGTTTTTCACATATCTCTTCATTGATACATCGTTCTTGGACACATGCTTTCTCCCCTGAATCAAATGGTAAAGTAGAAGCAGCTGGCAATTGCGCACCGAATTCGACGCAGGACACCAGGCGGACACTTGGAAAATGTAGTCTCTTATGGTCAATCTTCCAATGATATGCCTACAAATACGTCACAATGCTGCTAAGACCTTGGGCGAACGACAGAAAGTGTAGGCTCATTCGTTGCGCAATCACAGCCATATAAGGAGAGAATGGAAAACAGAGCTTCAGAAATTCTGCTAATTCCTGGGTGATGCATCATCTTGGTTTCGCCTGTAGAATGAGTTCTGGGGCACTTACAGACAAAATCTTTGCAGATTCTGAAACTTCAGAGTGTTTTCTTTCCAAAAAGAATATGCATAGTCGAGCATCTTTTCGTGACAAAATATCGCGCTTAAAACGGGAACGTTTTTTATCCAAAAATGAAATAGCGCCCCTAGAGCTCTAACTGGTTAATGGCATCAGACCAAGGCTCTGCATCTGTCCTCGTGCTCCTAGACCTTAGTGCTGCTTTTGATACCATCGATCACCACATTCTTTTGGAGGGATTGGAAACCCAAATTGGTCTACACGGACAAGTTCTGGCCTGTTTTAGATCTTATCTGTCGGAAAGTTATCAGTTTGTCTCTGTGAATGGTTTGTCCTCTGACAAATCAACTGTAAATTTCGGTGTTCCTCAAGGTTCCATTTTAGGACCACTATTCTTTTCACTATATATTGGGGATGTCATTCGAAAACATAATGTTAACTTTCACTGCTATGCGGATGACACACAGCTGTACATTTCAATGAAACATGGTGAAGCACCAAAATTGCCCTCGCTAGAAGCATGTGTTTCAGACATAAGGAAGTGGATGGCTGCAAACTTTCTACTTTTAAACTCGGACATAACAGAGATGCTTGCTCTAGGTCCCAAGAAATAAAGAGATCTTCTGTTGAATCTGACAATTAATCTTAATGGTTGTACAGTCATCTCAAATAAAACTGTGAAGGACCTCGGCGTTACTCTGGATCCTGATCTCTCTTTTGAAGAACATATCAAGACCATTTCAAGGACAGCTTTTTTCCATCTAAGTAACATTGCAAAAATCAGAAACTTTCTGTCCAAAAACGATGCAGAAAAATTAATCAATGCTTTTGTCACTTCTAGGTTAGACTACTGCAATGCTCTACTTTCTGGCTACCAGGATAAAGCACTAAATAAACTTCAGTTAGTGCTAAATACGGCTGCTAGAATCCTGACTAGAACCAAAAAATTTGATCACATTACTCCAGTGCTAGCCTCCCTACACTGGCTTCCTGTCAAAGCAAGGGCTGATTTCAAGGTTTTACTGCTAACCTACAAAGCATTACATGGGCTTGCTCCTACCTATCTCTCTGATTTGGTCCTGCCGTACATACCTACACGTACGCTACGGTCACAAGACGCAGGCCTCCTAATTGTCCCTAGAATTTCTAAGCAAACAGCTGGAGGCAGGGCTTTCTCCTATAGAGCTCCATTTTTATGGAACGGTCTGCCTACCCATGTCAGAGACTCAAACTCGGTCTCAACCTTTAAGTCTTTACTGAAGACTCATCTCTTCAGTGGGTCATATGATTGAGTGTAGTCTGTCCCAGGAGTGGGAAGGTGAACGGAAAGGCTCTGGAGCAACGAACCGGCCTTGCTGTCTCTGCCTGGCTGGTTCCCCTCTTTCCACTGGGATTCTCTGCCTCTAACCCTATTACAGGGGCACTGGCTTACTGGGGCTCTCTCATACCATCCCTGGGAGGGGTGTGTCACCTGAGTGGGTTGAGTCACTGATGTGATCATCCTGTCTGGGTTGGCGCCCCCCCTTGGGTTGTGCCGTGGCGGAGATCTTTGTGGGCTATACTCAGCATTGTCTCAGGATGGTGGTTGGTGGTTGAAGACATCCCTCTAGTGGTGTGGGGGCTGTGCTTTGTCAAAGTGGGTGGGGTTATATCCTTCCTGTTTGGCCCTGTCCGGGGGTGTCCTCGGATGGGGCCACAGTGTCTCCTGACCCCTTCTGTCTCAGCCTCCAGTATTTATGCTGCAGTAGTTCATGTGTCGGGGGGCTAGGGTCAGT